>NW_027288763.1:0-300000 GCF_037038585.1 Patagioenas fasciata | reverse complement strand
CAAATCTAAACCTAACCCCAAATCTAAACCTAAAATCTAAACCTAACCCCAAATCTAAACCTACCCCCAAATCTAAACCTAAAATCTAAACCTAACCCCAAATCTAAACCTTACCCCAAATATAAACCTAAAATCTAAACCTAACCCCAAATCTAAACCTAAAATCTAAACCTAACCCCAAATCTAAACCTAAAATCTAAACCTAACCCCAAATCTAAACCTAACCCCAAATCTAAACCTAAAATCTAAACCTAACCCCAAATCTAAACCTAAAATCTAAACCTAACCCCAAATCTAAACCTAAAATCTAAACCTAACCACAAATCTAAACCTAAAATCTAAACCTAACCCCAAATCTAAACCTAAAATCTAAACCTAACCCCAAATCTAAACTTAACCCCAAATCTAAACCGAAAATCTAAACCTAACCCCAAATCTAAACCTAAAATCTAAGCCTAACCCCAAATCTAAACCTAAAATCTAAACCTAAAATTTAAACCTAACCCCAAATCTAAACCTAATCCCAAATCTAAACCTAAAATCTAAACCTAACCCCAAATCTAAACCTAATCCCAAATCTAAACCTAAAATCTAAACCTAACCCCAAATCTAAACCAAAAAATTTAAACCTAACCCCAAATCTAAACCTAAAATCTAAACCTAACCCCAAATCTAAACCTAAAATCTAAATCTAACCCCAAATCTAAACCTAAAATCTAAACCTAACCCCAAATCTAAACCTAAAATCTAAACCTAACCCCAAATCTAAACCTAACCCCAAATCTAAACCTAAAATCTAAACCTAACCCCAAATCTAAACCTAACCCCAAATCTAAACCTAACCCCAAATCTAAACCTAAAATCTAAACCTAACCCCAAATCTAAACCTAACCCCAAATCTAAACCTAAAATCTAAACCTAAAATCTAAACCTAACCCCAAATCTAAACCTAACCCCAAATCTAAACCTAAAATCTAAACCTAACCCCAAATCTAAACCTAAAATTTAAACCTAACCCCAAATCTAAACCTAAAATCTAAACCTAACCCCAAATCTAAACCTAAAATCTAAACCTAACCCCAAATCTAAACCTAACCCCAAATCTAAACCTAAAATCTAAACCTAACCCCAAATCTAAACCTAACCCCAAATCTAAACCTAAAATCTAAACCTAACCCCAAATCTAAACCTAAAATCTAAACCTAACCCCAAATCTAAACCTAAAATCTAAGCCTAACCACAAGTCTAAACCTAACCCCAAATCTAAACCAAAAAATCTAAACCTAACCCCAAATATAAACCTAAAATCTAAACCTAACCCCAAATCTAAACCTAAAATCTAAATCTAACCCCAAATCTAAACCTAAAATCTAAACCTAACCCCAAATCTAAACCTAAAATCTAAACCTAACCCCAAATCTAAACCTAACCCCAAATCTAAACCTAAAATCTAAACCTAACCCCAAATCTAAACCTAAAATCTAAACCTAACCCCAAATCTAAACCTAAAATCTAAACCTAACCCCAAATCTAAACCTAAAATCTAAACCTAACCCCAAATCTAAACCTAAAATCTAAACCTAACCCCAAATCTAAACCTAACCCCAAATCTAAACCTAAAATCTAAACCTAACCCCAAATCTAAACCTAACCCCAAATCTAAACCTAAAATCTAAACCTAACCCCAAATCTAAACCTAAAATCTAAACCTAACCCCAAATCTAAACCTAAAATCTAAACCTAACCACAAGTCTAAACCTAACCCCAAATCTAAACCTATAATCTAAACCTAACCCCAAATCCAAACCTAAAATCTAAACCTAACCCCAAATCTAAACCTAACCCCAAATCTAAACCTAAAATCTAAACCTAACCCCAAATCTAAACCTAAAATCTAAACCTAACCCCAAATCTAAACCTAAAATCTAAACCTAACCACAAATCTAAACCTAAAATCTAAACCTAACCCCAAATCTAAACCTAAAATCTAAACCTAACCCCAAATCTAAACTTAACCCCAAATCTAAACCGAAAATCTAAACCTAACCCCAAATCTAAACCTAAAATCTAAGCCTAACCCCAAATCTAAACCTAAAATCTAAACCTAAAATCTAAACCTAACCCCAAATCTAAACCTAATCCCAAATCTAAACCTAAAATCTAAACCTAACCCCAAATCTAAACCTAACCCCAAATCTAAACCTAAAATCTAAACCTAACCCCAAATCTAAACCAAAAAATCTAAACCTAACCCCAAATATAAACCTAAAATCTAAACCTAACCCCAAATCTAAACCTAAAATCTAAATCTAACCCCAAATCTAAACCTAAAATCTAAACCTAACCCCAAATCTAAACCTAAAATCTAAACCTAACCCCAAATCTAAACCTAACCCCAAATCTAAACCTAAAATCTAAACCTAACCCCAAATCTAAACCTAACCCCAAATCTAAACCTAACCCCAAATCTAAACCTAAAATCTAAACCTAACCCCAAATCTAAACCTAACCCCAAATCTAAACCTAAAATCTAAACCTAACCCCAAATCTAAACCTAACCCCAAATCTAAACCTAAAATCTAAACCTAACCCCAAATCTAAACCTAAAATCTAAACCTAACCCCAAATCTAAACCTAAAATCTAAACCTAACCCCAAATCTAAACCTAACCCCAAATCTAAACCTATAATCTAAACCTAACCCCAAATCCAAACCTAAAATCTAAACCTAACCCCAAATCTAAACCTAACCCCAAATCTAAACCTAAAATCTAAACCTAACCACAAATCTAAACCTAAAATCTAAACCTAACCCCAAATCTAAACTTAACCCCAAATCTAAACCTAACCCCAAATCTAAACCTAAAATCTAAACCTAACCCCAAATCTAAACCTAACCCCAAATCTAAACCTAAAATCTAAACCTAACCCCAAATCTAAACCTAACCCCAAATCTAAACCTAAAATTTAAACCTAACCCCAAATCTAAACCTAAAATCTAAACCTAACCCCAAATCTAAACCTAAAATCTAAACCTAACCCCAAATCTAAACCTAACCCCAAATCTAAACCTAAAATCTAAACCTAACCCCAAATCTAAACCTAACCCCAAATCTAAACCTAAAATCTAAACCTAACCCCAAATCTAAACCTAAAATCTAAACCTAACCCCAAATCTAAACCTAAAATCTAAGCCTAACCACAAGTCTAAACCTAACCCCAAATCTAAACCAAAAAATCTAAACCTAACCCCAAATATAAACCTAAAATCTAAACCTAACCCCAAATCTAAACCTAAAATCTAAATCTAACCCCAAATCTAAACCTAAAATCTAAACCTAACCCCAAATCTAAACCTAAAATCTAAACCTAACCCCAAATCTAAACCTAACCCCAAATCTAAACCTAAAATCTAAACCTAACCCCAAATCTAAACCTAACCCCAAATCTAAACCTAACCCCAAATCTAAACCTAAAATCTAAACCTAACCCCAAATCTAAACCTAAAATTTAAACCTAACCCCAAATCTAAACCTAAAATCTAAACCTAACCCCAAATCTAAACCTAAAATCTAAACCTAACCCCAAATCTAAACCTAACCCCAAATCTAAACCTAAAATCTAAACCTAACCCCAAATCTAAACCTAACCCCAAATCTAAACCTAAAATCTAAACCTAACCCCAAATCTAAACCTAACCCCAAATCTAAACCTAAAATCTAAACCTAACCCCAAATCTAAACCTAAAATCTAAACCTAACCTCAAATCTAAACCTAAAATCTAAACCTAACCCCAAATCTAAACCTAAAATCTAAACGTAACCCGAAATCTAAACCTAACCCCAAATCTAAACCTAAAATCTAAACCTAACCCCAAATCTAAACCTAAAATCTAAACCTAAAATCTAAACCTAAACCCAAATCTAAACCTAACCCCAAATCTAAACCTAAAATCTAAACCTAACCCCAAATATAAACCTAACCCCAAATCTAAACCTAAAATCTAAACCTAACCCCAAATCTAAACCTAACCCCAAATCTAAACCTAAAATCTAAACCTAACCCCAAATCTAAATCTAACCCCAAATCTAAACCTAAAATCTAAACCTAACCCCAAATCTAAACCTAAAATCTAAACCTAACCCCAAATCTAAACCTAACCCAAAATCTAAACCTAAAATCTAAACCTAACCCCAAATCTAAACCTAACCCCAAATCTAAACCTAAAATCTAAACCTAACCCCAAATCTAAACCTGAAATCTAAACCTAACCTCAAATCTAAACCTAAAATCTAAACCTAACCCCAAATCTAAAACTAAAATCTAAACGTAACCCGAAATCGAAACCTAACCTTAAATCTAAACCTAAAATCTAAACCTAACCCCAAATCTAAACCTAAAATCTAAACCTAAAATCTAAACCTAAACCCAAATCTAAACCTAAAATCTAAACCTAACCCCAAATCTAAACCTAACACCAAATCTAAACCTAAAATCTAAACCTAACCCCAAATCTAAACCTAAGATCTAAACCTAACCCCAAATCTAAACCTAACCCCAAATCTAAACCTAAAATCTAAACCTAACCCCAAATCTAAACCTAACCCCAAATCTAAACCTAAAATCTAAACCTAACCCCAAATCTAAACCTAAAATCTAAACCTAACCCCAAATCTAAACCTAAAATCTAAACCTAACCCCAAGTCTAAATCTAACCCCAAATCTAAACCTAACCCCAAATCTAAACCTAAAATCTAAACCTAACCCCAAATCTAAACCTAAAATCTAAACCTAACCCCAAATCTAAACCTAACCCCAAATCTAAACCTAAAATCTAAACCTAACCCCAAATCTAAACTTAACCCCAAATCTAAACCTAAAATCTAAACCTAACCCCAAATCTAAACCTGAAATCTAAACCTAACCCCAAATCTAAACCTAAAATCTAAACCTAACCCAAAATCTAAACCTAAAATCTAAACGTAACCCGAAATCGAAACCTAACCTTAAATATAAACCTAAAATCTAAACCTAACCCCAAATCTAAACCTAAAATCTAAACCTAACCCCAAATCTAAACCTAAAATCTAAACCTAACCCCAAATCTAAACCTAAAATCTAAACCTAACCCCAAATCTAAACCTAAAATCTAAACCTAACCCCAAATCTAAACTTAACCCCAAATCTAAACCGAAAATCTAAACCTAACCCCAAATCTAAACCTAAAATCTAAGCCTAACCCCAAATCTAAACCTAAAATCTAAACCTAAAATCTAAACCTAACCCCAAATCTAAACCTAATCCCAAATCTAAACCTAAAATCTAAACCTAACCCCAAATCTAAACCTAACCCCAAATCTAAACCTAAAATCTAAACCTAACCCCAAATCTAAACCTACCCCCAAATCTAAACCTAAAATCTAAACCTAACCCCAAATCTAAACCTTACCCCAAATATAAACCTAAAATCTAAACCTAACCCCAAATCTAAACCTAAAATCTAAACCTAACCCCAAATCTAAACCTAAAATCTAAACCTAACCCCAAATCTAAACCTAACCCCAAATCTAAACCTAAAATCTAAACCTAACCCCAAATCTAAACCTAAAATCTAAACCTAACCCCAAATCTAAACCTAAAATCTAAACCTAACCACAAATCTAAACCTAAAATCTAAACCTAACCCCAAATCTAAACCTAAAATCTAAACCTAACCCCAAATCTAAACTTAACCCCAAATCTAAACCGAAAATCTAAACCTAACCCCAAATCTAAACCTAAAATCTAAGCCTAACCCCAAATCTAAACCTAAAATCTAAACCTAAAATTTAAAACTAACCCCAAATCTAAACCTAATCCCAAATCTAAACCTAAAATCTAAACCTAACCCCAAATCTAAACCTAATCCCAAATCTAAACCTAAAATCTAAACCTAACCCCAAATCTAAACCAAAAAATTTAAACCTAACCCCAAATCTAAACCTAAAATCTAAACCTAACCCCAAATCTAAACCTAAAATCTAAATCTAACCCCAAATCTAAACCTAAAATCTAAACCTAACCCCAAATCTAAACCTAAAATCTAAACCTAACCCCAAATCTAAACCTAACCCCAAATCTAAACCTAAAATCTAAACCTAACCCCAAATCTAAACCTAACCCCAAATCTAAACCTAACCCCAAATCTAAACCTAAAATCTAAACCTAACCCCAAATCTAAACCTAACCCCAAATCTAAACCTAAAATCTAAACCTAACCACAAATCTAAACCTCAAACCTAAACCTAACCTCAATTCTAAACCTAAAATCTAAACCTAACCCCAAATCTAAACCTAAAATCTAAACGTAACCCAAAATCGAAACCTAACCTTAAATCTAAACCTAAAATCTAAACCTAACCCCAAATCTAAACCTAAAATCTAAACCTAAAATCTAAACCTAAACCCAAATCTAAACCTAAAATCTAAACCTAACCCCAAATCTAAACCTAACCCCAAATCTAAACCTAAAATCTAAACCTAACCCCAAATCTAAACCTAAAATCTAAACCTAACCCCAAATCTAAACCTAACCCCAAATCTAAACCTAAAATCTAAACCTAACCCCAAATCTAAACCTAACCCCAAATCTAAACCTAAAATCTAAACCTAACCCCAAATCTAAACCTAACCCCAAATCTAAACCTAAAATCTAAACCTAACCCCAAATCTAAATCTAACCCCAAATCTAAACCTAAAATCTAAACCTAACCCCAAATCTAAACCTAAAATCTAAACCTAACCCCAAATCTAAACCTAACCCCAAATCTAAACCTAACCCCAAATCTAAACCTCAAATCTAAACCTAACCCCAAATCTAAACCTAACCCCAAATCTAAACCTAAAATCTAAACCTAACCCCAAATCTAAACCTGAAATCTAAACCTAACCTCAAATCTAAACCTAAAATCTAAACCTAACCCCAAATCTAAACCTAAAATCTAAACGTAACCCGAAATCGAAACCTAACCTTAAATCTAAACCTAAAATCTAAACCTAACCCCAAATCTAAACCTAAAATCTAAACCTAAAATCTAAACCTAAACCCAAATCTAAACCTAAAATCTAAACCTAACCCCAAATCTAAACAAAACCCCAAATCTAAACCTAAAATCTAAACCTAACCCCAAATCTAAACCTAAAATCTAAACCTAACCCCAAATCTAAACCTAACCCCAAATCTAAACCTAAAATCTAAACCTAACCCCAAATCTAAACCTAACCCCAAATCTAAACCTAAAATCTAAACCTAACCCCAAATCTAAACCTAAAATCTAAACCTAACCCCAAATCTAAACCTAAAATCTAAACCTAACCCCAAGTCTAAACCTAACCCCAAATCTAAACCTAACCCCAAATCTAAACCTAAAATCTAAACCTAACCCCAAATCTAAACCTAAAATCTAAACCTAACCCCAAATCTAAACCTAACCCCAAATCTAAACCTAAAATCTAAACCTAACCCCAAATCTAAACTTAACCCCAAATCTAAACCTAAAATCTAAACCTATCCCCAAATCTAAACCTGAAATCTAAACCTAACCCCAAATCTAAACCTAAAATGTAAACCTAACCCAAAATCTAAACCTAAAATCTAAACGTAACCCGAAATCGAAACCTAACCTTAAATATAAACCTAAAATCTAAACCTAACCCCAAATCTAAACCTAAAATCTAAACCTAACCCCAAATCTAAACCTAAAATCTAAACCTAACCCCAAATCTAAACCTAAAATCTAAACCTAACCCCAAATCTAAACCTAAAATCTAAACCTAACCCCAAATCTAAACCTAAAATCTAAACCTAACCCCAAATCTAAACCTAAAATCTAAACCTAACCACAAATCTAAACCTAAAATCTAAACCTAACCCCAAATCTAAACCTAAAATCTAAACCTAACCCCAAATCTAAACTTAACCCCAAATCTAAACCTAAAATCTAAACCTAACCCCAAATCTAAACCTAACCCCAAATCTAAACCTAAAATCTAAACCTAACCCCAAATCTAAATCTAACCCCAAATCTAAACCTAAAATCTAAACCTAACCCCAAATCTAAACCTAAAATCTAAACCTAACCCCAAATCTAAACCTAACCCCAAATCTAAACCTAACCCCAAATCTAAACCTCAAATCTAAACCTAACCCCAAATCTAAACCTAACCCCAAATCTAAACCTAAAATCTAAACCTAACCCCAAATCTAAACCTGAAATCTAAACCTAACCTCAAATCTAAACCTAAAATCTAAACCTAACCCCAAATCTAAACCTAAAATCTAAACGTAACTCGAAATCGAAACCTAACCTTAAATCTAAACCTAAAATCTAAACCTAACCCCAAATCTAAACCTAAAATCTAAACCTAAAATCTAAACCTAAACCCAAATCTAAACCTAAAATCTAAACCTAACCCCAAATCTAAACAAAACCCCAAATCTAAACCTAAAATCTAAACCTAACCCCAAATCTAAACCTAAAATCTAAACCTAACCCCAAATCTAAACCTAACCCCAAATCTAAACCTAAAATCTAAACCTAACCCCAAATCTAAACCTAACCCCAAATCTAAACCTAAAATCTAAACCTAACCCCAAATCTAAACCTAAAATCTAAACCTAACCCCAAATCTAAACCTAAAATCTAAACCTAACCCCAAGTCTAAACCTAACCCCAAATCTAAACCTAACCCCAAATCTAAACCTAAAATCTAAACCTAACCCCAAATCTAAACCTAAAATCTAAACCTAACCCCAAATCTAAACCTAACCCCAAATCTAAACCTAAAATCTAAACCTAACCCCAAATCTAAACTTAACCCCAAATCTAAACCTAAAATCTAAACCTATCCCCAAATCTAAACCTGAAATCTAAACCTAACCCCAAATCTAAACCTAAAATCTAAACCTAACCCAAAATCTAAACCTAAAATCTAAACGTAACCCGAAATCGAAACCTAACCTTAAATATAAACCTAAAATCTAAACCTAACCCCAAATCTAAACCTAAAATCTAAACCTAACCCCAAATCTAAACCTAAAATCTAAACCTAACCCCAAATCTAAACCTAAAATCGAAACCTAACCTTAAATCTAAACCTAAAATCTAAACCTAACCCCAAATCTAAACCTAAAATCTAAACCTAACCCCAAATCTAAACCTAAAATCTAAACCTAACCACAAATCTAAACCTAAAATCTAAACCTAACCCCAAATCTAAACCTAAAATCTAAACCTAACCCCAAATCTAAACTTAACCCCAAATCTAAACCGAAAATCTAAACCTAACCCCAAATCTAAACCTAAAATCTAAGCCTAACCCCAAATATAAACCTAAAATCTAAACCTAAAATCTAAACCTAACCCCAAATCTAAACCTAACCCCAAATTTAAACCTAAAATCTAAACCTAACCCCAAATCTAAACCTAACCCCAAATCTAAACCTAAAATCTAAACCTAACCCCAAATCTAAACCAAAAAATCTCAACCTAACCCCAAATCTAAACCTAAAATCTAAACCTAACCCCAAATCTAAACCTCAAATCTAAATCTAACCCCAAATCTAAACCTAAAATCTAAACCTAACCCCAAATCTAAATCTAACCCCAAATCTAAACCTAAAATCTAAACCTAACCCCAAATCTAAACCTAACCCCAAATCTAAACCTAAAATCTAAACCTAACCCCAAATCTAAACCTAAAATCTAAACCTAACCCCAAATCTAAACCTAACCCCAAATCTAAACCTAAAATCTAAACCTAACCCCAAATCTAAACCTAACCCCAAATCTAAACCTAAAATCTAAACCTAACCCCAAATCTAAACCTAAAATCTAAGCCTAACCCCAAATCTAAACCTAACCCCAAATCTAAACCTAAAATCTAAACCTAACCATAAAATCTAAACCTAACCCCAAATCTAAACCTAAAATCTAATCCTAACTCCAAATCTAAACCTAACACCAAATCTAAACCTAAAATCTAAACCTAACCCCAAATCTAAACCTAAAATCTAAACCTAACCCCAAATCTAAACCTAACCCCAAATCTAAACCTAAAATCTAAACCTAACCCCAAATCTAAACCTCAAATCTAAACCTAACCCCAAATCTAAACCTCAAATCTAAACCTAACCCCAAATCTAAACCTAAAATCTAAAACTATCCCCAAATCTAAACCTAAAATCTAAACCTAAAATCTAAACCTAACCCCAAATCTAAACCTAAAATCTAAACCTAACCCCAAATCTAAACCTAACCCCAAATCTAAACCTAAAATCTAAACCTAACCCCAAATCTAAACCTAAAATCTAAACCTAACCCCAAATCTAAACCTAACCCCAAATCTAAACCTAAAATCTAAACCTAACCCCAAATCTAAACCTAAAATCTAAACCTAACCCCAAATCTAAACCTAAAATCTAAACCTATCCCCAAATCTAAACCTAAAATCTAAACCTAAAATCTAAACCTAACCCCAAATCTAAACCTAAAATCTAAACCTAAACCCAAATCTAAACCTAACCCCAAATCTAAACCTAAAATCTAAACCTAACCCCAAATCTAAACCTAACCCCAAATCTAAACCTAAAATCTAAACCTAACCCCAAATCTAAACCTCAAATCTAAACCTAACCCCAAATCTAAACCTAAAATCTAAACCTATCCCCAAATCTAAACCTAAAATCTAAACCTAAAATCTAAACCTAACCCCAAATCTAAACCTAAAATCTAAACCTAACCCCAAATCTAAACCTAACCCCAAATCTAAACCTAAAATCTAAACCTAACCCCAAATCTAAACCTAACCCCAAATCTAAACCTAAAATCTAAACCTAACCCCAAATTTAAACCTAAAATCTAAACCTAACCCCAAATCTAAATCTAAAATCTAAACGTAACCCGAAATCGAAACCTAACCTTAAATCTAAACCTAAAATCTAAACCTAACCCCAAATCTAAACCTAAAATCTAAACCTAACCCCAAATCTAAATCTAAAATCTAAACCTAAAATCTAAACCTAACCCCAAATCTAAACCTAAAATCTAAACCTAACCCCAAATCTAAACCTAAAATCTAAACCTAACCCCAAATCTAAACCTAACCCAAAATCTAAACCTAAAATCTAAACGTAACCCCAAATCTAAACCTAACCCCAAACCTAAACCTAAAATCTAAACCTAACCCCAAATCTAAATCTAAAATCTAAACCTAAAATCTAAACCTAACCCCAAGTCTAAACCTAAAATCTAAACCTAACCCCAAATCTAAACCTAAAATCTAAACCTAACCCCAAATCTAAACCTAAAATCTAAACCTAACCCCAAATCTAAACCTAACCCAAAATCTAAACCTAAAATCTAAACCTAACCCCAAATCTAAACCTAACCCCAAATCTAAACCTAAAATCTAAACCTAACCCCAAATCTAAACCTAAAATCTAAACCTAACCCCAAATCTAAACCTAACCCCAAATCTAAACCTAAAATCTAAACCTAACCCCAAATCTAAACCTAACCCCAAATCTAAACCTAAAATCTAAACCTAACCCCAAATCTAAACCTAAAATCTAAACCTAACGCCAAATCTAAACCTAACCCAAAATCTAAACCTAAAATCTAAACCTAACCCCAAATCTAAACCTCAAATCTAAACCTAACCCCAAATCTAAACCTAACCCCAAATCTAAACCTAAAATCTAAACCTAACCCCAAATCTAAACCTAACCCCAAATCTAAACCTAAAATCTAAACCTAACCCCAAATCTAAACCTAAAATCTAAACCTATCCCCAAATCTAAACCTAAAATCTAAACCTAAAATCTAAACCTAACCCCAAATCTAAACCTAAAATCTAAACCTAAACCCAAATCTAAACCTAACCCCAAATCTAAACCTAAAATCTAAACCTAACCCCAAATCTAAACCTAACCCCAAATCTAAACCTAAAATCTAAACCTAACCCCAAATCTAAACCTCAAATCTAAACCTAACCCCAAATCTAAACCTAAAATCTAAACCTATCCCCAAATCTAAACCTAAAATCTAAACCTAAAATCTAAACCTAACCCCAAATCTAAACCTAAAATCTAAACCTAACCCCAAATCTAAACCTAACCCCAAATCTAAACCTAAAATCTAAACCTAACCCCAAATCTAAACCTAACCCCAAATCTAAACCTAAAATCTAAACCTAACCCCAAATTTAAACCTAAAATCTAAACCTAACCCCAAATCTAAATCTAAAATCTAAACGTAACCCGAAATCGAAACCTAACCTTAAATCTAAACCTAAAATCTAAACCTAACCCCAAATCTAAACCTAAAATCTAAACCTAACCCCAAATCTAAATCTAAAATCTAAACCTAAAATCTAAACCTAACCCCAAATCTAAACCTAAAATCTAAACCTAACCCCAAATCTAAACCTAAAATCTAAACCTAACCCCAAATCTAAACCTAAAATCTAAACCTAACCCCAAATCTAAACCTAACCCAAAATCTAAACCTAAAATCTAAACGTAACCCCAAATCTAAACCTAACCCCAAACCTAAACTTAAAATCTAAACCTAACCCCAAATCTAAATCTAAAATCTAAACCTAAAATCTAAACCTAACCCCAAGTCTAAACCTAAAATCTAAACCTAACCCCAAATCTAAACCTAAAATCTAAACCTAACCCCAAATCTAAACCTAAAATCTAAACCTAACCCCAAATCTAAACCTAACCCAAAATCTAAACCTAAAATCTAAACCTAACCCCAAATCTAAACCTAACCCCAAATCTAAACCTAAAATCTAAACCTAACCCCAAATCTAAACCTAAAATCTAAACCTAACCCCAAATCTAAACCTAACCCCAAATCTAAACCTAAAATCTAAACCTAACCCCAAATCTAAACCTAACCCCAAATCTAAACCTAAAATCTAAACCTAACCCCAAATCTAAACCTAACCCCAAATCTAAACCTAAAATCTAAACCTAACCCCAAATCTAAACCTAAAATCTAAACCTAACCCCAAATCTAAACCTAAAATCTAAACCTAACACCAAATCTAAACCTAACCCCAAATCTAAACCTATAATCTAAACCTAACCCCAAATCTAAACCTAAAATCTAAACCTAACCCCAAATCTAAACCTAACCCCAAATCTAAACCTAAAATCTAAACCTAACCCCAAATCTAAACCTAAAATCTAAACCTAACCCCAAATCTAAACCTAACCCCAAATCTAAACCTAAAATCTAAACCTAACCCCAAATCTAAACCTAACCCCAAATCTAAACCTAGAATCTAAACCTAACCCCAAATCTAAACCTAACCCCAAATCTAAACCTAAAATCTAAACCTAACCCCAAATCTAAACCTAAACCCAAATCTAAACCTAAAATCTAAACCTAACCCCAAATCTAAACCTAACCCCAAATCTAAACCTAAAATCTAAACCTAACCCCAAATCTAAACCTAACCCCAAATCTAAACCTAAAATCTAAACCTAACCCCAAATCTAAACCTAACCCCAAATCTAAACCTAAAATCTAAACCTAACCCCAAATCTAAACCTAAAATCTAAACCTAACCCCAAATCTAAACCTAAAATCTAAACCTAACCCCAAATCTAAACCTAACCCCAAATCTAAACCTAAAATCTAAACCTAACCCCAAATCTAAACCTAACCTTAAATCTAAACCTAAAATCTAAACCTAACCCCAAATCTAAACCTAAAATCTAAACCTAACCCCAAATCTAAATCTAAAATCTAAACCTAACCACAAGTCTAAACCTAACCCCAAATCTAAACCTATAATCTAAACCTAACCCCAAATCCAAACCTAAAATCTAAACCTAACCACAAATCTAAACCTAACCCAAATCTAAACCTAAAATCTAAACCTAACCCCAAATCTAAACCTAAAATCTAAACCTAACCCCAAATCTAAACCTAAAATCTAAACCTAACCCCAAATCTAAACTTAACCCCAAATCTAAACCGAAAATCTAAACCTAACCCCAAATCTAAACCTAAAATCTAAGCCTAACCCCAAATCTAAACCTAAAATCTAAACCTAAAATCTAAACCTAACCCCAAATCTAAACCTAACCCCAAATCTAAACCTAAAATCTAAACCTAACCCCAAATCTAAACCTAAAATCTAAACCTAACCCCAAATCTAAACCAAAAAATCTAAACCTAACCCCAAATATAAACCTAAAATCTAAACCTAACCCCAAATCTAAACCTAAAATCTAAATCTAACCCCAAATCTAAACCTAAAATCTAAACCTAACCCCAAATCTAAACCTAAAATCTAAACCTAACCCCAAATCTAAACCTAACCCCAAATCTAAACCTAAAATCTAAACCTAACCCCAAATCTAAACCTAACCCCAAATCTAAACCTAACCCAAAATCTAAACCTAAAATCTAAACCTAACCCCAAATCTAAACCTAACCCCAAATCTAAACCTAAAATCTAAACCTAACCCCAAATCTAAACCTAAAATCTAAACCTAACCCCAAATCTAAACCTAACCCCAAATCTAAACCTAAAATCTAAACCTAACCCCAAATCTAAACCTAAAATCTAAACCTAACCCCAAATCTAAACCTAGAATCTAAACCTAACCCCAAATCTAAACCTAAAATCTAAACCTAACCCCAAATCTAAACCTAACCCCAAATCTAAACCTAAAATCTAAACCTAACCCCAAATCTAAACCTAACCCCAAATCTAAACCTAAAATCTAAACCTAACCCCAAATCTAAACCTAACCCCAAATCTAAACCTAAAATCTAAACCTAACCCCAAATCTAAACCTAACCCCAAATCTAAACCTAAAATCTAAACCTAACCCCAAATCTAAACCTAAAATCTAAACCTAACCCCAAATCTAAACCTAAAATCTAAACCTAACCCCAAATCTAAACCTAACCCCAAATCTAAACCTAAAATCTAAACCTAACCCCAAATCTAAACCTAACCCCAAATCTAAACCTAAAATCTAAACCTAACCCCAAATCTAAACCTAAAATCTAAACCTAACCCCAAATCTAAACCTAAAATCTAAACCTAACCACAAGTCTAAACCTAACCCCAAATCTAAACCTATAATCTAAACCTAACCCCAAATCCAAACCTAAAATCTAAACCTAACCCCAAATCTAAACCTAACCCAAATCTAAACCTAAAATCTAAACCTAACCCCAAATCTAAATCTAAAATCTAAACCTAACCCCAAATCTAAACCTAAAATCTAAACCTAACCCCAAATCTAAACTTAACCCCAAATCTAAACCGAAAATCTAAACCTAACCCCAAATCTAAACCTAAAATCTAAGCCTAACCCCAAATCTAAACCTAAAATCTAAACCTAAAATCTAAACCTAACCCCAAATCTAAACCTAACCCCAAATCTAAACCTAAAATCTAAACCTAACCCCAAATCTAAACCTAACCCCAAATCTAAACCTAAAATCTAAACCTAACCCCAAATCTAAACCAAAAAATCTAAACCTAACCCCAAATATAAACCTAAAATCTAAACCTAACCCCAAATCTAAACCTAAAATCTAAATCTAAACCCAAATCTAAACCTAAAATCTAAACCTAACCCCAAATCTAAACCTAAAATCTAAACCTAACCCCAAATCTAAACCTAACCCCAAATCTAAACCTAAAATCTAAACCTAACCCCAAATCTAAACCTAACCCCAAATCTAAACCTAAAATCTAAACCTAACCCCAAATCTAAACCTAACCCCAAATCTAAACCTAAAATCTAAACCTAACCCCAAATCTAAACCTAAAATCTAAACCTAACCCCAAATCTAAACCTAACCCCAAATCTAAACCTAAAATCTAAACCTAACCCCAAATCTAAACCTAACCCCAAATCTAAACCTAAAATCTAAACCTAAGCCCAAATCTAAACCTAAAATCTAAACCTAACCCCAAATCTAAACCTAAAATCTAAACCTAACCACAAGTCTAAACCTAACCCCAAATCTAAACCTATAATCTAAACCTAACCCCAAATCCAAACTTAAAATCTAAACCTAACCCCAAATCTAAACCTAACCCCAAATCTAAACCTAAAATCTAAACCTAACCCCAAATCTAAACCTAAAATCTAAACCTAACCCCAAATCTAAACCTAAAATCTAAACCTAACCACAAATCTAAACCTAAAATCTAAACCTAACCCCAAATCTAAACCTAAAATCTAAACCTAACCCCAAATCTAAACTTAACCCCAAATCTAAACCTAACCCCAAATCTAAACCTAAAATCTAAACCTAACCCCAAATCTAAACCTAACCCCAAATCTAAACCTAAAATCTTAACCTAACCCCAAATCTAAACCTAACCCCAAATCTAAACCTAAAATCTAAACCTAACCCCAAATCTAAACCTAAAATCTAAACCTAACCCCAAATCTAAACCTAAAATCTAAACCTAACCCCAAATCTAAACCTAACCCCAAATCTAAACCTAAAATCTAAACCTAACCCCAAATCTAAACCTAACCCCAAATCTAAACCTAAAATCTAAACCTAACCCCAAATCTAAACCTAAAATCTAAACCTAACCCCAAATCTAAACCTAAAATCTAAACCTAACCACAAGTCTAAACCTAACCCCAAATCTAAACCTATAATCTAAACCTAACCCCAAATCCAAACCTAAAATCTAAACCTAACCCCAAATCTAAACCTAACCCCAAATCTAAACCTAACATCTAAACCTAACCCCAAATCTAAACCTAAAATCTAAACCTAACCCCAAATCTAAACCTAAAATCTAAACCTAACCACAAATCTAAACCTAAAATCTAAACCTAACCCCAAATCTAAACCTAATCCCAAATCTAAACCTAATCCCAAATCTAAACCTAAAATCTAAACCTAACCCCAAATCTAAACCTAACCACAAATCTAAACCTAAAATCTAAACCTAACCCCAAATCTAAACCAAAAAATCTAAACCTAACCCCAAATATAAACCTAAAATCTAAACCTAACCCCAAATCTAAACCTAAAATCTAAATCTAACCCCAAATCTAAACCTAAAATCTAAACCTAACCCCAAATCTAAACCTAAAATCTAAACCTAACCCCAAATCTAAACCTAACCCCAAATCTAAACCTAAAATCTAAACCTAACCCCAAATCTAAACCTAACCCCAAATCTAAACCTAACCCCAAATCTAAACCTAAAATCTAAACCTAACCCCAAATCTAAACCTAAAATCTAAACCTAACCCCAAATCTAAACCTAAAATCTAAACCTAACCCCAAATCTAAACCTAACCCCAAATCTAAACCTAAAATCTAAACCTAACCCCAAATCTAAACCTAACCCCAAATCTAAACCTAAAATCTAAACCTAACCCCAAATCTAAACCTAAAATCTAAACCTAACCCCAAATCTAAACCTAAAATCTAAACCTAACCACAAGTCTAAACCTAACCCCAAATCTAAACCTATAATCTAAACCTAACCCCAAATCCAAACCTAAAATCTAAACCTAACCCCAAATCTAAACCTAACCCCAAATCTAAACCTAAAATCTAAACCTAACCCCAAATCTAAACCTAAAATCTAAACCTAACCCCAAATCTAAACCTAAAATCTAAACCTAACCACAAATCTAAACCTAAAATCTAAACCTAACCCCAAATCTAAACCTAAAATCTAAACCTAACCCCAAATCTAAACTTAACCCCAAATCTAAACCGAAAATCTAAACCTAACCCCAAATCTAAACCTAAAATCTAAGCCTAACCCCAAATCTAAACCTAAAATCTAAACCTAAAATCTAAACCTAACCCCAAATCTAAACCTAATCCCAAATCTAAACCTAAAATCTAAACCTAAACCCAAATCTAAACCTAAAATCTAAACCTAACCCCAAATCTAAACCTAACCCCAAATCTAAACCAAAAAATCTAAACTTAACCCCAAATTAAAACCTAAAATCTAAACCTAACCCCAAATCTAAACCTAAAATCTAAACCTAACCCCAAATCTAAACCTAACCCCAAATCTAAACCTAAAATCTAAACCTAACCCCAAATCTAAACCAAAAAATCTAAACCTAACCCCAAATATAAACCTAAAATCTAAACCTAACCCCAAATCTAAACCTAAAATCTAAATCTAACCCCAAATCTAAACCTAAAATCTAAACCTAACCCCAAATCTAAACCTAAAATCTAAACCTAACCCCAAATCTAAACCTAACCCCAAATCTAAACCTGAAATCTAAACCTAAACCCAAATCTAAACCTAACCCCAAATCTAAACCTAACCCCAAATCTAAACCTAAAATCTAAACCTAACCCCAAATCTAAACCTAAAATCTAAACCTAACCCCAAATCTAAACCTAACCCCATATCTAAACCTAAAATCTAAACCTAACCCCAAATCTAAACCTAACCCCAAATCTAAACCTAAAATCTAAACCTAACCCCAAATCTAAACCTAAAATCTAAACCTAACCCCAAATCTAAACCTAAAATCTAAACCTAACCACAAGTCTAAACCTAACCCCAAATCTAAACCTATAATCTAAACCTAACCCCAAATCCAAACCTAAAATCTAAACCTAACCCCAAATCTAAACCTAACCCCAAATCTAAACCTAAAATCTAAACCTAACCCCAAATCTAAACCTAAAATCTAAACCTAACCCCAAATCTAAACCTAAAATCTAAACCTAACCACAAATCTAAACCTAAAATCTAAACCTAACCCCAAATCTAAACCTAAAATCTAAACCTAACCCCAAATCTAAACTTAACCCCAAATCTAAACCGAAAATCTAAACCTAACCCCAAATCTAAACCTAAAATCTAAGCCTAACCCCAAATCTAAACCTAAAATCTAAACCTAAAATCTAAACCTAACCCCAAATCTAAACCTAATCCCAAATCTAAACCTAAAATCTAAACCTAACCCCAAATCTAAACCTAAAATCTAAACCTAACCCCAAATCTAAACCTAACCCCAAATCTAAACCAAAAAATCTAAACCCAACCCCAAATATAAACCTAAAATCTAAACCTAACCCCAAATCTAAACCTAAAATCTAAATCTAACCCCAAATCTAAACCTAAAATCTAAACCTAACCCCAAATCTAAACCTAAAATCTAAACCTAACCCCAAATCTAAACCTAACCCCAAATCTAAACCTAAAATCTAAACCTAACCCCAAATCTAAACCTAACCCCAAATCTAAACCTAAAATCTAAACCTAACCCCAAATCTAAACCTAACCCCAAATCTAAACCTAAAATCTAAACCTAACCCCAAATCTAAACCTGAAATCTAAACCTAACCTCAAATCTAAACCTAAAATCTAAACCTAACCCCAAATCTAAACATAAAATCTAAATGTAACCCGAAATCGAAACCTAACCTTAAATCTAAACCTAAAATCTAAACCTAACCCCAAATCTAAATCTAAAATCTAAACCTAAAATCTAAACCTAAACCCAAATCTAAACCTAAAATCTAAACCTAACCCCAAATCTAAACCTAACCCCAAATCTAAACCTAAAATCTAAACCTAACCCCAAATCTAAACCTAAAATCTAAACCTAACCCCAAATCTAAACCTAACCCCAAATCTAAACCTAAAATCTAAACCTAACCCCAAATCTAAACCTAACCCCAAATCTAAACCTAAAATCTAAACCTAACCCCAAATCTAAACCTAACCCCAAATCTAAACCTAAAATCTAAACCTAACCCCAAATCTAAACCTAAAATCTAAACCTAACCCCAAATCTAAACCTAACCCCAAATCTAAACCTAAAATCTAAACCTAACCCCAAATCTAAACCTAACCCCAAATCTAAACCTAACCCCAAATCTAAACCTCAAATCTAAACCTAACCCCAAATCTAAACCTAACCCCAAATCTAAACCTAAAATCTAAACCTAACCCCAAATTTAAACCTAAAATCTAAACCTAACCCCAAATCTAAACCTAAAATCTAAACCTAACCCCAAATCTAAACCTAACCCCAAATCTAAACCTAAAATCTAAACCTAACCCCAAATCTAAACCTAAAATCTAAACCTAACCCCAAATCTAAACCTAACCCCAAATCTAAACCTAAAATCTAAACCTAACCCCAAATCTAAACCTAACCCCAAACCTAAACCTAGAATCTAAACCTAACCCCAAATCTAAACCTAACCCCAAATCTAAACCTAAAATCTAAACCTAACCCCAAATCTAAACCTAACCCCAAATCTAAACCTAAAATCTAAACCTAACCCCAAATCTAAACCTAACCCCAAATCTAAACCTAAAATCTAAACCTAACCCCAAATCTAAACCTAACCCCAAATCTAAACCTAAAATCTAAACCTAACCCCAAATCTAAACCTAACCCCAAATCTAAACCTAAAATCTAAACCTAACCCCAAATCTAAACCTAAAATCTAAACCTAACCCCAAATCTAAACCTAAAATCTAAACCTAACCCCAAATCTAAACCTAACCCCAAATCTAAACCTAACCCCAAATCTAAACCTAAAATCTAAACCTAACCCCAAATCTAAACCTAAAATCTAAACCTAACCCCAAATCTAAAGCTAAAATCTAAACCTAACCCCAAATCTAAACCTAAAATCTAAACCTAACCACAAGTCTAAACCTAACCCCAAATCTAAACCTATAATCTAAACCTAACCCCAAATCCAAACCTAAAATCTAAACCTAACCCCAAATCTAAACCTAACCCAAATCTAAACCTAAAATCTAAACCTAACCCCAAATCTAAACCTAAAATCTAAACCTAACCACAAATCTAAACCTAAAATCTAAACCTAACCACAAATCTAAACCTAAAATCTAAACCTAACCCCAAATCTAAACCTAAAATCTAAACCTAACCCCAAATCTAAACTTAACCCCAAATCTAAACCGAAAATCTAAGCCTAACCCCAAATCTAAACCTAAAATCTAAACCTAAAATCTAAACCTAACCCCAAATCTAAACCTAACCCCAAATCTAAACCTAAAATCTAAACCTAACCCCAAATCTAAACCTAACCCCAAATCTAAACCTAAAATCTAAACCTAACCCCAAATCTAAACCAAAAAATCTAAACCTAACCCCAAATATAAACCTAAAATCTAAACCTAACCCCAAATCTAAACCTAAAATCTAAATCTAACCCCAAATCTAAACCTAAAATCTAAACCTAACCCCAAATCTAAACCTAAAATCTAAACCTAACCCCAAATCTAAACCTAACCCCAAATCTAAACCTAAAATCTAAACCTAACCCCAAATCTAAACCTAACCCCAAATCTAAACCTAACCCCAAATCTAAACCTAAAATCTAAACCTAACCCCAAATCTAAACCTAACCCCAAATCTAAACCTAAAATCTAAACCTAACCCCAAATCTAAACCTAAAATCTAAACCTAACCCCAAATCTAAACCTAACCCCAAATCTAAACCTAAAATCTAAACCTAACCCCAAATCTAAACCTAACCCCAAATCTAAACCTAAAATCTAAACCTAAGCCCAAATCTAAACCTAAAATCTAAACCTAACACCAAATCTAAACCTAAAATCTAAACCTAACCACAAGTCTAAACCTAACCCCAAATCTAAACCTATAATCTAAACCTAACCCCAAATCTAAACCTAAAATCTAAACCTAACCCCAAATCTAAACCTAACCCCAAATCTAAACCTAAAATCTAAACCTAACCCCAAATCTAAACCAAAAAATCTAAACCTAACCCCAAATATAAACCTAAAATCTAAACCTAACCCCAAATCTAAACCTAAAATCTAAATCTAACCCCAAATCTAAACCTAAAATCTAAACCTAACCCCAAATCTAAACCTAAAATCTAAACCTAACCCCAAATCTAAACCTAACCCCAAATCTAAACCTAAAATCTAAACCTAACCCCAAATCTAAACCTAACCCCAAATCTAAACCTAACCCCAAATCTAAACCTAAAATCTAAACCTAACCCCAAATCTAAACCTAACCCCAAATCTAAACCTAAAATCTAAACCTAACCCCAAATCTAAACCTAAAATCTAAACCTAACCCCAAATCTAAACCTAACCCCAAATCTAAACCTAAAATCTAAACCTAACCCCAAATCTAAACCTAAAATCTAAACCTAACCCCCAATCTAAACCTAAAATCTAAACCTAACCCCAAATCTAAACCTAAAATCTAAACCTAACCACAAGTCTAAACCTAACCCCAAATCTAAACCTATAATCTAAACCTAACCCCAAATCTAAACCTAACCCCAAATCTAAACCTAAAATCTAAACCTAACCCCAAATCTAAACCTAACCCCAAATCTAAACCTAAAATCTAAACCTAACCCCAAATCTAAACCTAAAATCTAAACCTAACCCCAAATCTAAACCTAAAATCTAAACCTAACCACAAATCTAAACCTAAAATCTAAACCTAACCCCAAATCTAAACCTAAAATCTAAGCCTAACCCCAAATCTAAACCTAAAATCTAAACCTAAAATCTAAACCTAACCCCAAATCTAAACCTAATCCCAAATCTAAACCTAAAATCTAAACCTAACCCCAAATCTAAACCTAACCCCAAATCTAAACCTAAAATCTAAACCTAACCCCAAATCTAAACCAAAAAATCTAAACCTAACCCCAAATATAAACCTAAAATCTAAACCTAACCCCAAATCTAAACCTAAAATCTAAATCTAACCCCAAATCTAAACCTAAAATCTAAACCTAACCCCAAATCTAAACCTAAAATCTAAACCTAACCCCAAATCTAAACCTAACCCCAAATCTAAACCTAAAATCTAAACCTAACCCCAAATCTAAACCTAACCCCAAATCTAAACCTAACCCCAAATCTAAACCTAAAATCTAAACCTAACCCCAAATCTAAACCTAACCCCAAATCTAAACCTAAAATCTAAACCTAACCCCAAATCTAAACCTAAAATCTAAACCTAACCCCAAATCTAAACCTAACCCCAAATCTAAACCTAAAATCTAAACCTAACCCCAAATCTAAACCTAAAATCTAAACCTAACCCCAAATCTAAACCTAAAATCTAAACCTAACCCCAAATCTAAACCTAAAATCTAAACCTAACCACAAGTCTAAACCTAACCCCAAATCTAAACCTATAATCTAAACCTAACCCCAAATCTAAACCTAACCCCAAATCTAAACCTAAAATCTAAACCTAACCCCAAATCTAAACCTAACCCCAAATCTAAACCTAAAATCTAAACCTAACCCCAAATCTAAACCTAAAATCTAAACCTAACCCCAAATCTAAACCTAAAATCTAAACCTAACCACAAATCTAAACCTAAAATCTAAACCTAACCCCAAATCTAAACCTAAAATCTAAACCTAACCCCAAATCTAAACTTAACCCCAAATCTAAACCGAAAATCTAAACCTAACCCCAAATCTAAACCTAAAATCTAAGCCTAACCCCAAATCTAAACCTAAAATCTAAACCTAAAATCTAAACCTAACCCCAAATCTAAACCTAAAATCTAAACCTAACCCCAAATCTAAACCTAAAATCTAAACCTAAACCCAAATCTAAACCTAACCCCAAATCTAAACCTAACCCCAAATCTAAACCTAAAATCTAAACCTAACCCCAAATCTAAACCTAAAATCTAAACCTAACCCCAAATCTAAACCTAAAATCTAAACCTAACCCCAAATCTAAACCTAACCCCAAATCTAAACCTAAAATCTAAACCTAACCCCAAATCTAAACCTAACCCCAAATCTAAACCTTAAATCTAAACCTAACCCCAAATCTAAACCTAAAATCTAAACCTAACCCCAAATCTAAACCTAAAATCTAAACCTAACCACAAGTCTAAACCTAACCCCAAATCTAAACCTATAATCTAAACCTAACCCCAAATCCAAACCTAAAATCTAAACCTAACCCCAAATCTAAACCTAAAATCTAAACCTAACCACAAATCTAAACCTAAAATCTAAACCTAACCCCAAATCTAAACCTAAAATCTAAACCTAACCCCAAATCTAAACTTAACCCCAAATCTAAACCGAAAATCTAAACCTAACCCCAAATCTAAACCTAAAATCTAAGCCTAACCCCAAATCTAAACCTAAAATCTAAACCTAAAATCTAAACCTAACCCCAAATCTAAACCTAATCCCAAATCTAAACCTAAAATCTAAACCTAACCCCAAATCTAAACCTAAAATCTAAACCTAACCCCAAATCTAAACCTAACCCCAAATCTAAACCAAAAAATCTAAACCTAACCCCAAATATAAACCTAAAATCTAAACCTAACCCCAAATCTAAACCTAAAATCTAAATCTAACCCCAAATCTAAACCTAAAATCTAAACCTAACCCCAAATCTAAACCTAAAATCTAAACCTAACCCCAAATCTAAACCTAACCCCAAATCTAAACCTAAAATCTAAACCTAACCCCAAATCTAAACCTAACCCCAAATCTAAACCTAAAATCTAAACCTAACCCCAAATCTAAACCTGAAATCTAAACCTAACCTCAAATCTAAACCTAAAATCTAAACCTAACCCCAAATCTAAACATAAAATCTAAATGTAACCCGAAATCGAAACCTAACCTTAAATCTAAACCTAAAATCTAAACCTAACCCCAAATCTAAATCTAAAATCTAAACCTAAAATCTAAACCTAAACCCAAATCTAAACCTAAAATCTAAACCTAACCCCAAATCTAAACCTAACCCCAAATCTAAACCTAAAATCTAAACCTAACCCCAAATCTAAACCTAAAATCTAAACCTAACCCCAAATCTAAACCAAACCCAAATCTAAACCTAAAATCTAAACCTAACCCCAAATCTAAACCTAACCCCAAATCTAAACCTAAAATCTAAACCTAACCCCAAATCTAAACCTAACCCCAAATCTAAACCTAAAATCTAAACCTAACCCCAAATCTAAACCTAAAATCTAAACCTAACCCCAAATCTAAACCTAACCCCAAATCTAAACCTAAAATCTAAACCTAACCCCAAATCTAAACCTAACCCCAAATCTAAACCTAACCCCAAATCTAAACGTCAAATCTAAACCTAACCCCAAATCTAAACCTAAAATCTAAACCTAACCCCAAATCTAAACCTGAAATCTAAACCTAACCTCAAATCTAAACCTAAAATCTAAACCTAACCCCAAATCTAAACCTAAAATCTAAACGTAACCCGAAATCTAAACCTAACCTTAAATCTAAACCTAAAATCTAAACCTAACCCCAAATCTAAACCTAAAATCTAAACCTAAAATCTAAACCTAAACCCAAATCTAAACCTAAAATCTAAACCTAACCCCAAATCTAAACCTAACCCCAAATCTAAACCTAAAATCTAAACCTAACCCCAAATCTAAACCTAAAATCTAAACGTAACCCGAAATCTAAACCTAACCCCAAATCTAAACCTAAAATCTAAACCTAACCCCAAATCTAAACCTAACCCCAAATCTAAACCTAAAATCTAAACCTAACCCCAAATCTAAACCTAAAATCTAAACCTAACCCCAAATCTAAACCTAACCCCAAATCTAAACCTAAAATCTAAACCTAACCCCAAATCTAAACCTAAAATCTAAACCTAACCCCAAATCTAAACCTAAAATCTAAACCTAACCCCAAATATAAACCTAAAATCTAAACCTAACCCCAAATCTAAACCTAAAATCTAAACGTAACCCGAAATCGAAACCTAACCTTAAATATAAACCTAAAATCTAAACCTAACCCCAAATCTAAACCTAAAATCTAAACCTAACCCCAAATCTAAACCTAAAATCTAAACCTAACCCCAAATCTAAACCTAACCCCAAATCTAAACCTAAAATCTAAACCTAACCCCAAATCCAAACCTAAAATCAAAACCTAACCCCAAATCTAAACCTAACCCCAAATCTAAACCTAAAATCTAAACCTAACCCCAAATCTAAACCTAAAATCTAAACCTAACCCCAAATCTAAACCTAACCCCAAATCTAAACCTAAAATCTAAACCTAACCCCAAATCTAAACCTAACCCCAAATCTAAACCTAAAATCTAAACCTAACCCCAAATCTAAACCTGAAATCTAAACCTGACCCCAAATCTAAACCTAAAATCTAAACCTAACCCCAAATCTAAACCTAAAATCTAAACCTAACCCCAAATCTAAACCTAAAATCTAAACCTAACCCCAAATCTAAACTTAACCCCAAATCTAAACCGAAAATCTAAACCTAACCCCAAATCTAAACCTAAAATCTAAGCCTAACCCCAAATCTAAACCTAAAATCTAAAACTAAAATCTAAACCTAACCCCAAATCTAAACCTAACCCCAAATCTAAACCTAAAATCTAAACCTAACCCCAAATATAAACCTAAAATCAAAACCTAACCCCAAATCTAAACCTAAAATCTAAACCTAACCCCAAATCTAAACCTAACCCCAAATCTAAACCTAAAATCTAAACCTAACCCCAAATCTAAACCTAACCCCAAATCTAAACCTAAAATCTAAACCTAACCCCAAATCTAAACCTAACCCCAAATCTAAACCTGACATCTAAACCTAACCCCAAATCTAAACCTGAAATCTAAACCTGACCCCAAATCTAAACCTAACCCCAAATCTAAACCTAAAATCTAAACCTAACCCCAAATCTAAACCTAACCCCAAATCTAAACCTAAAATCTAAACCTAACCCCAAATCTAAACCTGCAATCTAAACCTGACCCCAAATCTAAACCTAAAATCTAAACCTAACCCCAAATCTAAACCTAAAATCTAAACCTAACCCCAAATCTAAACCTAAAATCTAAACCTAACCCCAAATCTAAACCTAACCCCAAATCTAAACCTAAAATCTAAACCTAACCCCAAATCTAAACCTCAAATCTAAACCTAACCCCAAATCTAAACCTAAAATCTAAACCTAACCCCAAATCTAAACCTAACCCCAAATCTAAACCTAAAATCTAAACCTAACCCCAAATCTAAACCTAAAATCTAAACCTAACCCCAAATCTAAACCTAACCCCAAATCTAAACCTAAAATCTAAACCTAACCCCAAATCTAAACCTAAAATCTAAACCTAACCCCAAATCTAAACCTAACCCCAAATCTAAACCTAAAATCTAAACCTAACCCCAAATCTAAACCTCAAATCTAAACCTAACCCCAAATCTAAACCTAAAATCTAAACCTATCCCCAAATCTAAACCTAAAATCTAAACCTAAAATCTAAACCTAACCCCAAATCTAAACCTAAAATCTAAACCTAAACCCAAATCTAAACCTAACCCCAAATCTAAACCTAAAATCTAAACCTAACCCCAAATCTAAACCTAACCCCAAATCTAAACCTAAAATCTAAACCTAACCCCAAATCTAAACCTCAAATCTAAACCTAACCCCAAATCTAAACCTAAAATCTAAACCTATCCCCAAATCTAAACCTAAAATCTAAACCTAAAATCTAAACCTAACCCCAAATCTAAACCTAAAATCTAAACCTAACCCCAAATCTAAACCTAACCCCAAATCTAAACCTAAAATCTAAACCTAACCCCAAATTTAAACCTAAAATCTAAACCTAACCCCAAATCTAAATCTAAAATCTAAACGTAACCCGAAATCGAAACCTAACCTTAAATCTAAACCTAAAATCTAAACCTAACCCCAAATCTAAACCTCAAATCTAAACCTAACCCCAAATCTAAACCTAAAATCTAAACCTATCCCCAAATCTAAACCTAAAATCTAAACCTATCCCCAAATCTAAACCTAAAATCTAAACCTAAAATCTAAACCTAACCCCAAATCTAAACCTAAAATCTAAACCTAACCCCAAATCTAAACCTAACCCCAAATCTAAACCTAAAATCTAAACCTAACCCCAAATCTAAACCTAAAATCTAAACCTAACCCCAAATCTAAACCTAACCCCAAATCTAAACCTAAAATCTAAACCTAACCCCAAATCTAAACCTCAAATCTAAAACTAACCCCAAATCTAAACCTAAAATCTAAACCTATCCCCAAATCTAAACCTACAATCTAAACCTAAAATCTAAACCTAACCCCAAATCTAAACCTAAAATCTAAACCTAAACCCAAATCTAAACCTAACCCCAAATCTAAACCTAAAATCTAAACCTAACCCCAAATCTAAACCTAACCTTAAATCTAAACCTAAAATCTAAACCTAACCCCAAATCTAAACCTCAAATCTAAACCTAACCCCAAATCTAAACCTAAAATCTAAACCTATCCCCAAATCTAAACCTAAAATCTAAACCTAAAATCTAAACCTAACCCCAAATCTAAACCTAAAATCTAAACCTAACCCCAAATCTAAACCTAACCCCAAATCTAAACCTAAAATCTAAACCTAACCCCAAATTTAAACCTAAAATCTAAACCTAACCCCAAATCTAAATCTAAAATCTAAACGTAACCCGAAATCGAAACCTAACCTTAAATCTAAACCTAAAATCTAAACCTAACCCCAAATCTAAACCTAAAATCTAAACCTAACCCCAAATCTAAACCTAAAATCTAAACCTAAAATCTAAACCTAACCCCAAGTCTAAACCTAAAATCTAAACCTAACCCCAAATCTAAATCTAACCCCAAATCTAAACCTAAAATCTAAACCTAACCCCAAATCTAAACCTAAAATCTAAACCTAACCCCAAATCTAAACCTAACTCAAAATCTAAACCTAAAATCTAAACCTAACCCCAAATCTAAACCTAACCCCAAATCTAAACCTAAAATCTAAACCTAACCCCAAATCTAAACCTAAAATCTAAACCTAACCCCAAATCTAAACCTAAAATCTAAACCTAACCCCAAGTCTAAACCTAACCCCAAATCTAAACCTAACCCCAAATCTAAACCTAAAATCTAAACCTAACCCCAAATCTAAACCTAAAATCTAAACCTAACCCCAAATCTAAACCTAACCCCAAATCTAAACCTAAAATCTAAACCTAACCCCGAATCTAGACTTAACCCGAAATCTAAACCTAAAATCTAAACCTAACCCCAAATCTAAACCTGAAATCTAAACCTAACCCCAAATATAAACCTAAAATCTAAACCTAACCCCAAATCTAAACCTAAAATCTAAACGTAACCCGAAATCGAAACCTAACCTTAAATATAAACCTAAAATCTAAACCTAACCCCAAATCTAAACCTAAAATCTAAACCTAACCCCAAATCTAAACCTAAAATCTAAACCTAACCCCAAATCTAAACCTAACCCCAAATCTAAACCTAAAATCTAAACCTAACCCCAAATCCAAACCTAAAATCAAAACCTAACCCCAAATCTAAACCTAACCCCAAATCTAAACCTAAAATCTAAACCTAACCCCAAATCTAAACCTAAAATCTAAACCTAACCCCAAATCTAAACCTAACCCCAAATCTAAACCTAAAATCTAAACCTAACCCCAAATCTAAACCTAACCCCAAATCTAAACCTAAAATCTAAACCTAACCCCAAATCTAAACCTGAAATCTAAACCTGACCCCAAATCTAAACCTAAAATCTAAACCTAACCCCAAATCTAAACCTAAAATCTAAACCTAACCCCAAATCTAAACCTAAAATCTAAACCTAACCCCAAATCTAAACCTAAAATCTAAACCTAACCCCAAATCTAAACTTAACCCCAAATCTAAACCGAAAATCTAAACCTAACCCCAAATCTAAACCTAAAATCTAAGCCTAACCCCAAATCTAAACCTAAAATCTAAACCTAAAATCTAAACCTAACCCCAAATCTAAACCTAACCCCAAATCTAAACCTAAAATCTAAACCTAACCCCAAATCCAAACCTAAAATCAAAACCTAACCCCAAATCTAAACCTAAAATCTAAACCTAACCCCAAATCTAAACCTAACCCCAAATCTAAACCTAAAATCTAAACCTAACCCCAAATCTAAACCTAACCCCAAATCTAAACCTAAAATCTAAACCTAACCCCAAATCTAAACCTAACCCCAAATCTAAACCTAAAATCTAAACCTAACCCCAAATCTAAACCTGAAATCTAAACCTGACCCCAAATCTAAACCTAACCCCAAATCTAAACCTAAAACCTAAACCTAACCCCAAATCTAAACCTAACCCCAAATCTAAACCTAAAATCTAAACCTAACCCCAAATCTAAACCTGCAATCTAAACCTGACCCCAAATCTAAACCTAAAATCTAAACCTAACCCCAAATCTAAACCTAAAATCTAAACCTAACCCCAAATCTAAACCTAAAATCTAAACCTAACCCCAAATCTAAACCTAACCCCAAATCTAAACCTAAAATCTAAACCTAACCCCAAATCTAAACCTCAAATCTAAACCTAACCCCAAATCTAAACCTAAAATCTAAACCTATCCCCAAATCTAAACCTAAAATCTAAACCTAAAATCTAAACCTAACCCCAAATCTAAACCTAAAATCTAAACCTAACCCCAAATCTAAACCTAAAATCTAAACCTAACCCCAAATCTAAACCTAACCCCAAATCTAAACCTAAAATCTAAACCTAACCCCAAATCTAAACCTCAAATCTAAACCTAACCCCAAATCTAAACCTAAAATCTAAACCTATCCCCAAATCTAAACCTAAAATCTAAACCTAAAATCTAAACCTAACCCCAAATCTAAACCTAAAATCTAAACCTAACCCCAAATCTAAACCTAACCCCAAATCTAAACCTAAAATCTAAACCTAACCCCAAATCTAAACCTAACCCCAAATCTAAACCTAAAATCTAAACCTAACCCCAAATTTAAACCTAAAATCTAAACCTAACCCCAAATCTAAATCTAAAATCTAAACGTAACCCGAAATCGAAACCTAACCTTAAATCTAAACCTAAAATCTAAACCTAACCCCAAATCTAAACCTAAAATCTAAACCTAACCCCAAATCTAAATCTAAAATCTAAACCTAAAATCTAAACCTAACCCCAAGTCTAAACCTAAAATCTAAACCTAACCCCAAATCTAAACCTAACCCCAAATCTAAACGTAAAATCTAAACCTAACCCCAAATCTAAACCTAAAATCTAAACCTAACCCCAAATCTAAACCTAACCCAAAATCTAAACCTAAAATCTAAACCTAACCCCAAATCTAAACCTAACCCCAAATCTAAACCTAAAATCTAAACCTAACCCCAAATCTAAACCTAAAATCTAAACCTAACCCCAAATCTAAACCTAAAATCTAAACCTAACCCCAAATCTAAACCTAACCCCAAATCTAAACCTAGAATCTAAACCTAACCCCAAATCTAAACCTAACCCCAAATCTAAACCTAAAATCTAAACCTAACCCCAAATCTAAACCTAACCCCAAATCTAAACCTAAAATCTAAACCTAACCCCAAATCTAAACCTAACCCCTAATCTAAACCTAAAATCTAAACCTAACCCCAAATCTAAACCTAACCCCAAATCTAAACCTAAAATCTAAACCTAACCCCAAATCTAAACCTAACCCCAAATCTAAACCTAAAATCTAAACCTAACCCCAAATCTAAACCTAACCCCAAATCTAAACCTAAAATCTAAACCTAACCCCAAATCTAAACCTAAAATCTAAACCTAACCCCAAATCTAAACCTAAAATCTAAACCTAACCACAAGTCTAAACCTAACCCCAAATCTAAACCTATAATCTAAACCTAACCCCAAATCCAAACCTAAAATCTAAACCTAACCCCAAATCTAAACCTAACCCCAAATCTAAACCTAAAATCTAAACCTAACCCCAAATCTAAACCTAAAATCTAAACCTAACCCCAAATCTAAACCTAAAATCTAAACCTAACCACAAATCTAAACCTAAAATCTAAACCTAACCCCAAATCTAAACCTAAATTCTAAACCAAACCCCAAATCCTAACTTAACCCCAAATCTAAACCGAAAATCTAAACCTAACACCAAATCTAAACCTAAAATCTAAACCTAAAATCTAAACCTAACCCCAAATCTAAACCTAATCCCAAATCTAAACCTAAAATCTAAACCTAACCCCAAATCTAAACCTAACCCCAAATCTAAACCTAAAATCTAAACCTAACCCCAAATCTAAACCAAAAAATCTAAACCTAACCCCAAATATAAACCTAAAATCTAAACCTAACCCCAAATCTAAACCTAAAATCTAAATCTAACCCCAAATCTAAACCTAAAATCTAAACCTAACCCCAAATCTAAACCTAAAATCTAAACCTAACCCCAAATCTAAACCTAACCCCAAATCTAAACCTAACCCCAAATCTAAACCTAAAATCTAAACCTAACCCCAAATCTAAACCTAACCCCAAATCTAAACCTAAAATCTAAACCTAACCCCAAATCTAAACCTAACCCCAAATCTAAACCTAAAATCTAAACCTAACCCCAAATCTAAACCTAACCCCAAATCTAAACCTAAAATCTAAACCTAACCCCAAATCTAAACCTAAAATCTAAACCTAACCCCAAATCTAAACCTAACCCCAAATCTAAACCTAAAATCTAAACCTAACCCCAAATCTAAACCTAACCCCAAATCTAAACCTAAAATCTAAACCTAACCCCAAATCTAAACCTAAAATCTAAACCTAACCCCAAATCTAAACCTAAAATCTAAACCTAACCACAAGTCTAAACCTAACCCCAAATCTAAACCTATAATCTAAACCTAACCCCAAATCCAAACCTAAAATCTAAACCTAACCCCAAATCTAAACCTAACCCCAAATCTAAACCTAAAATCTAAACCTAACCCCAAATCTAAACCTAAAATCTAAACCTAACCCCAAATCTAAACCTAAAATCTAAACCTAACCCCAAATCTAAACCTAAAATCTAAACCTAACCCCAAATCTAAACCTAAAATCTAAACCTAACCCCAAATCTAAACTTAACCCCAAATCTAAACCGAAAATCTAAACCTAACCCCAAATCTAAACCTAAAATCTAAGCCTAACCCCAAATCTAAACCTAAAATCTAAACCTAAAATCTAAACCTAACCCCAAATCAAAACCTAAAATCTAAACCTAACCCCAAATCTAAACCTAAAATCTAAACCTAACCCCAAATCTAAACCAAAAAATCTAAACCTAACCCCAAATATAAACCTAAAATCTAAACCTAACCCCAAATCTAAACCTAAAATCTAAATCTAACCCCAAATCTAAACCTAAAATCTAAACCTAACCCCAAATCTAAACCTAACCCCAAATCTAAACCTAAAATCTAAACCTAACCCCAAATCTAAACCTAACCCCAAATCTAAACCTAACCCCAAATCTAAACCTAAAATCTAAACCTAACCCCAAATCTAAACCTAACCCCAAATCTAAACCTAAAATCTAAACCTAACCCCAAATCTAAACCTAAAATCTAAACCTAACCCCAAATCTAAACCTAACCCCAAATCTAAACCTAACCCCAAATCTAAACCTAAAATCTAAACCTAACCCCAAATCTAAACCTAAAATCTAAACCTAACCCCAAATCTAAACCTAAAATCTAAACCTAACCCCAAATCTAAACCTAAAATCTAAACCTAACCACAAGTCTAAACCTAACCCCAAATCTAAACCTATAATCTAAACCTAACCCCAAATCCAAACCTAAAATCTAAACCTAACCCCAAATCTAAACCTAACCCCAAATCTAAACCTAAAATCTAAACCTAACCCCAAATCTAAACCTAAAATCTAAACCTAACCCCAAATCTAAACCTAAAATCTAAACCTAACCACAAATCTAAACCTAAAATCTAAACCTAACCCCAAATCTAAACCTAAAATCTAAGCCTAACCCCAAATCTAAACATAAAATCTAAACCTAAAATCTAAACCTAACCCCAAATCTAAACCTAATCCCAAATCTAAACCTAAAATCTAAACCTAACCCCAAATCTAAACCTAAAATCTAAACCTAACCCCAAATCTAAACCTAACCCCAAATCTAAACCAAAAAATCTAAACCTAACCCCAAATATAAACCTAAAATCTAAACCTAACCCCAAATCTAAACCTAAAATCTAAACCTAACCCCAAATCTAAACCTAAAATCTAAACCTAACCCCAAATCTAAACCTAAAATCTAAACCTAACCCCAAATCTAAACCTAACCCCAAATCTAAACCTAAAATCTAAACCTAACCCCAAATCTAAACCTAACCCCAAATCTAAACCTAAAATCTAAACCTAACCCCAAATCTAAACCTAACCCCAAATCTAAACCTAAAATCTAAACCTAACCCCAAATCTAAACCTGAAATCTAAACCTAACCTCAAATCTAAACCTAAAATCTAAACCTAACCCCAAATCTAAACATAAAATCTAAATGTAACCCGAAATCGAAACCTAACCTTAAATCTAAACCTAAAATCTAAACCTAACCCCAAATCTAAATCTAAAATCTAAACCTAAAATCTAAACCTAAACCCAAATCTAAACCTAAAATCTAAACCTAACCCCAAATCTAAACCTAACCCCAAATCTAAACCTAAAATCTAAACCTAACCCCAAATCTAAACATAAAATCTAAATGTAACCCGAAATCGAAACCTAACCTTAAATCTAAACCTAAAATCTAAACCTAACCCCAAATCTAAACCTAAAATCTAAACCTAACCCCAAATCTAAACCTAACCCCAAATCTAAACCTAAAATCTAAACCTAACCCCAAATCTAAACCTAAAATCTAAACCTAACCCCAAATCTAAACCTAACCTCAAATCTAAACCTAAAATCTAAACCTAACCCCAAATCTAAACATAAAATCTAAATGTAACCCGAAATCGAAACCTAACCTTAAATCTAAACCTAAAATCTAAACCTAACCCCAAATCTAAACCTAAAATCTAAACCTAACCCCAAATCTAAATCTAAAATCTAAACCTAAATTCTAAACCTAACCACAAGTCTAAACCTAACCCCAAATCTAAACCTATAATCTAAACCTAACCCCAAATCCAAACCTAAAATCTAAACCTAACCCCAAATCTAAACCTAACCCCAAATCTAAACCTAAAATCTAAACCTAACCCCAAATCTAAACCTAAAATCTAAACCTAACCCCAAATCTAAACCTAAAATCTAAACCTAACCACAAATCTAAACCTAAAATCTAAACCTAACCCCAAATCTAAACCTAAAATCTAAGCCTAACCCCAAATCTAAACATAAAATCTAAACCTAAAATCTAAACCTAACCCCAAATCTAAACCTAATCCCAAATCTAAACCTAAAATCTAAACCTAACCCCAAATCTAAACCTAAAATCTAAACCTAACCCCAAATCTAAACCTAACCCCAAATCTAAACCAAAAAATCTAAACCTAACCCCAAATATAAACCTAAAATCTAAACCTAACCCCAAATCTAAACCTAAAATCTAAATCTAACCCCAAATCTAAACCTAAAATCTAAACCTAACCCCAAATCTAAACCTAAAATCTAAACCTAACCCCAAATCTAAACCTAACCCCAAATCTAAACCTAAAATCTAAACCTAACCCCAAATCTAAACCTAACCCCAAATCTAAACCTAAAATCTAAACCTAACCCCAAATCTAAACCTGAAATCTAAACCTAACCTCAAATCTAAACCTAAAATCTAAACCTAACCCCAAATCTAAACATAAAATCTAAATGTAACCCGAAATCGAAACCTAACCTTAAATCTAAACCTAAAATCTAAACCTAACCCCAAATCTAAATCTAAAATCTAAACCTAAAATCTAAACCTAAACCCAAATCTAAACCTAAAATCTAAACCTAACCCCAAATCTAAACCTAACCCCAAATCTAAACCTAAAATCTAAACCTAACCCCAAATCTAAACCTAAAATCTAAACCTAACCCCAAATCTAAACCTAATCCCAAATCTAAACCTAAAATCTAAACCTAACCCCAAATCTAAACCTAAAATCTAAACCTAACCCCAAATCTAAACCTAACCCCAAATCTAAGCCAAAAAATCTAAACCTAACCCCAAATATAAACCTAAAATCTAAACCTAAGCCCAAATCTAAACCTAAAATCTAAATCTAACCCCAAATCTAAACCTAAAATCTAAACCTAACCCCAAATCTAAACCTAAAATCTAAACCTAACCCCAAATCTAAACCTAACCCCAAATCTAAACCTAAAATCTAAACCTAACCCCAAATCTAAACCTAACCCCAAATCTAAACCTAAAATCTAAACCTAACCCCAAATCTAAACCTAACCCCAAATCTAAACCTAAAATCTAAACCTAACCCCAAATCTAAACCTGAAATCTAAACCTAACCTCAAATCTAAACCTAAAATCTAAACCTAACCCCAAATCTAAACATAAAATCTAAATGTAACCCGAAATCGAAACCTAACCTTAAATCTAAACCTAAAATCTAAACCTAACCCCAAATCTAAATCTAAAATCTAAACCTAAAATCTAAACCTAAACCCAAATCTAAACCTAAAATCTAAACCTAACCCCAAATCTAAACCTAACCCCAAATCTAAACCTAAAATCTAAACCTAACCCCAAATCTAAACCTAAAATCTAAACCTAACCCCAAATCTAAACCTAAAATCTAAACCTAACCCCAAATCTAAACCTAACCCCAAATCTAAACCTAACCCCAAATCTAAACCTAAAATCTAAACCTAACCCCAAATCTAAACCTAAAATCTAAACCTAACCCCAAATCTAAACCTAACCCCAAATCTAAACCTAAAATCTAAACCTAACCCCAAATCTAAACCTAACCCCAAATCTAAACCTAACCCCAAATCTAAACCTCAAATCTAAACCTAACCCCAAATCTAAACCTAACCCCAAATCTAAACCTAAAATCTAAACCTAACCCCAAATCTAAACCTAAAATCTAAACGTAACCCGAAATCGAAACCTAACCTTAAATCTAACCTAAAATCTAAACCTAACCCCAAATCTAAACCTAAAATCTAAACCTAAACCCAAATCTAAACCTAAAATCTAAACCTAACCCCAAATCTAAACCTAACCCCAAATCTAAACCTAAAATCTAAGCCTAACCCCAAATCTAAACCTAAAATCTAAACCTAACCCCAAATCTAAACCTAACCCCAAATCTAAACCTAACCTCAAATCTAAACCTAAAATCTAAACCTAACCCCAAATCTAAACCTAACCCCAAATCTAAACCTAAAATCTAAACCTAACCCCAAATCTAAACCTAACCCCAAATCTAAACCTAAAATCTAAACCTAACCCCAAATCTAACCCCAAATCTAAACCTAACCCCAAATCTAAACCTAAAATCTAAACCTAACCCCAAATCTAAACCTAAAATCTAAACCTAACCACAAATCTAAACCTAAAATCTAAACCTAACCCCAAATCTAAACCTAAAATCTAAACCTAACCCCAAATCTAAACCTAACCCCAAATCTAAACCTAAAATCTAAACCTAACCCCAAATCTAGACTTAACCCCAAATCTAAACCTAAAATCTAAACCTAACCCCAAATCTAAACCTGAAATCTAAACCTAACCCCAAATATAAACCTAAAATCTAAACCTAACCCCAAATCTAAACCTAAAATCTAAACGTAACCCGAAATCGAAACCTAACCTTAAATATAAACCTAAAATCTAAACCTAATCCCAAATCTAAACCTAAAATCTAAACCTAACCCCAAATCTAAACCTAAAATCTAAACCTAACCCCAAATCTAAACCTAACCCCAAATCTAAACCTAAAATCTAAACCTAACCCCAAATCCAAACCTAAAATCAAAACCTAACCCCAAATCTAAACCTAACCCCAAATCTAAACCTAAAATCTAAACCTAACCCCAAATCTAAACCTAAAATCTAAACCTAACCCCAAATCTAAACCTAACCCCAAATCTAAACCTAAAATCTAAACCTAACCCCAAATCTAAACCTAACCCCAAATCTAAACCTAAAATCTAAACCTAACCCCAAATCTAAACCTGAAATCTAAACCTGACCCCAAATCTAAACCTAAAATCTAAACCTAACCCCAAATCTAAACCTAAAATCTAAACCTAACCCCAAATCTAAACCTAAAATCTAAACCTAACCCCAAATCTAAACCTAAAATCTAAACCTAACCCCAAATCTAAACTTAACCCCAAATCTAAACCGAAAATCTAAACCTAACCCCAAATCTAAACCTAAAATCTAAGCCTAACCCCAAATCTAAACCTAAAATCTAAACCTAAAATCTAAACCTAACCCCAAATCTAAACCTAACCCCAAATCTAAACCTAAAATCTAAACCTAACCCCAAATCCAAACCTAAAATCAAAACCTAACCCCAAATCTAAACCTAAAATCTAAACCTAACCCCAAATCTAAACCTAACCCCAAATCTAAACCTAAAATCTAAACCTAACCCCAAATCTAAACCTTACCCCAAATCTAAACCTAAAATCTAAACCTAACCCCAAATCTAAACCTAACCCCAAATCTAAACCTAAAATCTAAACCTAACCCCAAATCTAAACCTGAAATCTAAACCTGACCCCAAATCTAAACCTAAAATCTAAACCTAACCCCAAATCTAAACCTAAAATCTAAACCTAACCCCAAATCTAAACCTAAAATCTAAACCTAACCCCAAATCTAAACCTAAAATCTAAACCAAACCCCAAATCTAAACTTAACCCCAAATCTAAACCGAAAATCTAAACCTAACCCCAAATCTAAACCTAAAATCTAAGCCTAACCCCAAATCTAAACCTAAAATCTAAACCTAAAATCTAAACCTAACCCCAAATCTAAACCTAATCCCAAATCTAAACCTAAAATCTAAACCTAACCCCAAATCTAAACCTAACCCCAAATCTAAACCTAAAATCTAAACCTAACCCCAAATCTAAACCTAAAATCTAAACCTAACCACAAATCTAAACCTAAAATCTAAACCTAACCCCAAATCTAAACCTAAAATCTAAACCTAACCCCAAATCTAAACTTAACCCCAAATCTAAACCGAAAATCTAAACCTAACCCCAAATCTAAACCTAAAATCTAAGCCTAACCCCAAATCTAAACCTAAAATCTAAACCTAGAATCTAAACCTAACCCCAAATCTAAACCTAACCCCAAATCTAAACCTAAAATCTAAACCTAACTCCAAATCTAAACCTAAAATCTAAACCTAACCCCAAATCTAAACCAAAAAATCTAAACCTAACCCCAAATATAAACCTAAAATCTAAACCTAACCCCAAATCTAAACCTAAAATCTAAATCTAACCCCAAATCTAAACCTAAAATCTAAACCTAACCCCAAATCTAAACCTAAAATCTAAACCTAACCCCAAATCTAAACCTAACCCCAAATCTAAACCTAAAATCTAAACCTAACCCCAAATCTAAACCTAACCCCAAATCTAAACCTAACCCCAAATCTAAACCTAAAATCTAAACCTAACCCCAAATCTAAACCTAACCCCAAATCTAAACCTAAAATCTAAACCTAACCCCAAATCTAAACCTAAAATCTAAACCTAACCCCAAATCTAAACCTAACCCCAAATCTAAACCTAAAATCTAAACCTAACCCCAAATCTAAACCTAACCCCAAATCTAAACCTAAAATCTAAACCTAACCCCAAATCTAAACCTAAAATCTAAACCTAACCCCAAATCTAAACCTAAAATCTAAACCTAACTACAAGTCTAAACCTAACCCCAAATCTAAACCTATAATCTAAACCTAACCCCAAATCCAAACCTAAAATCTAAACCTAACCCCAAATCTAAACCTAACCCCAAATCTAAACCTAAAATCTAAACCTAACCCCAAATCTAAACCTAAAATCTAAACCTAACCCCAAATCTAAACCTAAAATCTAAACCTAACCACAAATCTAAACCTAAAATCTAAACCTAACCCCAAATCTAAACCTAAAATCTAAACCTAACCCCAAATCTAAACTTAACCCCAAATCTAAACCGAAAATCTAAACCTAACCCCAAATCTAAACCTAAAATCTAAGCCTAACCCCAAATCTAAACCTAAAATCTAAACCTAAAATCTAAACCTAACCCCAAATCTAAACCTAATCCCAAATCTAAACCTAAAATCTAAACCTAACCCCAAATCTAAACCTAAAATCTAAACCTAACCCCAAATCTAAACCTAACCCCAAATCTAAACCAAAAAATCTAAACCTAACCCCAAATATAAACCTAAAATCTAAACCTAACCCCAAATCTAAACCTAAAATCTAAATCTAACCCCAAATCTAAACCTAAAATCTAAACCTAACCCCAAATCTAAACCTAAAATCTAAACCTAACCCCAAATCTAAACCTAACCCCAAATCTAAACCTAAAATCTAAACCTAACCCCAAATCTAAACCTAACCCCAAATCTAAACCTAAAATCTAAACCTAACCCCAAATCTAAACCTAACCCCAAATCTAAACCTAAAATCTAAACCTAACCCCAAATCTAAACCTGAAATCTAAACCTAACCTCAAATCTAAACCTAAAATCTAAACCTAAAATCTAAATGTAACGCGAAAACGAAACCTAACCTTAAATCTAAACCTAAAATCTAAACCTAACCCCAAATCTAAATCTAAAATCTAAACCTAAAATCTAAACCTAAACCCAAATCTAAACCTAAAATCTAAACCTAACCCCAAATCTAAACCTAACCCCAAATCTAAACCTAAAATCTAAACCTAACCCCAAATCTAAACCTAAAATCTAAACCTAACCCCAAATCTAAACCTAACCCCAAATCTAAACCTAAAATCTAAACCTAACCCCAAATCTAAACCTAACCCCAAATCTAAACCTAACCCCAAATCTAAACCTAAAATCTAAACCTAACCCCAAATCTAAACCTAAAATCTAAACCTAACCCCAAATCTAAACCTAACCCCAAATCTAAACCTAAAATCTAAACCTAACCCCAAATCTAAACCTAACCCCAAATCTAAACCTAACCCCAAATCTAAACCTAAAATCTAAACCTAACCCCAAATCTAAACCTAACCCCAAATCTAAACCTAAAATCTAAACCTAACCCCAAATCTAAACCTGAAATCTAAACCTAAACTCAAATCTAAACCTAAAATCTAAACCTAACCCCAAATCTAAACCTAAAATCTAAACGTAACCCGAAATCGAAACCTAACCTTAAATCTAAACCTAAAATCTAAACCTAACCCCAAATCTAAACCTAACCCCAAATCTAAACCTAACCTCAAATCTAAACCTAAAATCTAAACCTAACCCCAAATCTAAACCTAACCCCAAATCTAAACCTAAAATCTAAACCTAACCCCAAATCTAAACCTAACCCCAAATCTAAACCTAAAATCTAAACCTAACCCCAAATCTAACCCCAAATCTAAACCTAACCCCAAATCTAAACCTAAAATCTAAACCTAACCCCAAATCTAAACCTAAAATCTAAACCTAACCACAAATCTAAACCTAAAATCTAAACCTAACCCCAAATCTAAACCTAAAATCTAAACCTAACCCCAAATCTAAACCTAACCCCAAATCTAAACCTAAAATCTAAACCTAACCCCAAATCTAGACTTAACCCCAAATCTAAACCTAAAATCTAAACCTAACCCCAAATCTAAACCTGAAATCTAAACCTAACCCCAAATATAAACCTAAAATCTAAACCTAACCCCAAATCTAAACCTAAAATCTAAACGTAACCCGAAATCGAAACCTAACCTTAAATATAAACCTAAAATCTAAACCTAATCCCAAATCTAAACCTAAAATCTAAACCTAACCCCAAATCTAAACCTAAAATCTAAACCTAACCCCAAATCTAAACCTAACCCCAAATCTAAACCTAAAATCTAAACCTAACCCCAAATCCAAACCTAAAATCAAAACCTAACCCCAAATCTAAACCTAACCCCAAATCTAAACCTAAAATCTAAACCTAACCCCAAATCTAAACCTAAAATCTAAACCTAACCCCAAATCTAAACCTAACCCCAAATCTAAACCTAAAATCTAAACCTAACCCCAAATCTAAACCTAACCCCAAATCTAAACCTAAAATCTAAACCTAACCCCAAATCTAAACCTGAAATCTAAACCTGACCCCAAATCTAAACCTAAAATCTAAACCTAACCCCAAATCTAAACCTAAAATCTAAACCTAACCCCAAATCTAAACCTAAAATCTAAACCTAACCCCAAATCTAAACCTAAAATCTAAACCTAACCCCAAATCTAAACTTAACCCCAAATCTAAACCGAAAATCTAAACCTAACCCCAAATCTAAACCTAAAATCTAAGCCTAACCCCAAATCTAAACCTAAAATCTAAACCTAAAATCTAAACCTAACCCCAAATCTAAACCTAACCCCAAATCTAAACCTAAAATCTAAACCTAACCCCAAATCCAAACCTAAAATCAAAACCTAACCCCAAATCTAAACCTAAAATCTAAACCTAACCCCAAATCTAAACCTAACCCCAAATCTAAACCTAAAATCTAAACCTAACCCCAAATCTAAACCTTACCCCAAATCTAAACCTAAAATCTAAACCTAACCCCAAATCTAAACCTAACCCCAAATCTAAACCTAAAATCTAAACCTAACCCCAAATCTAAACCTGAAATCTAAACCTGACCCCAAATCTAAACCTAAAATCTAAACCTAACCCCAAATCTAAACCTAAAATCTAAACCTAACCCCAAATCTAAACCTAAAATCTAAACCTAACCCCAAATCTAAACCTAAAATCTAAACCAAACCCCAAATCTAAACTTAACCCCAAATCTAAACCGAAAATCTAAACCTAACCCCAAATCTAAACCTAAAATCTAAGCCTAACCCCAAATCTAAACCTAAAATCTAAACCTAAAATCTAAACCTAACCCCAAATCTAAACCTAATCCCAAATCTAAACCTAAAATCTAAACCTAACCCCAAATCTAAACCTAACCCCAAATCTAAACCTAAAATCTAAACCTAACCCCAAATCTAAACCTAAAATCTAAACCTAACCACAAATCTAAACCTAAAATCTAAACCTAACCCCAAATCTAAACCTAAAATCTAAACCTAACCCCAAATCTAAACTTAACCCCAAATCTAAACCGAAAATCTAAACCTAACCCCAAATCTAAACCTAAAATCTAAGCCTAACCCCAAATCTAAACCTAAAATCTAAACCTAGAATCTAAACCTAACCCCAAATCTAAACCTAACCCCAAATCTAAACCTAAAATCTAAACCTAACTCCAAATCTAAACCTAAAATCTAAACCTAACCCCAAATCTAAACCAAAAAATCTAAACCTAACCCCAAATATAAACCTAAAATCTAAACCTAACCCCAAATCTAAACCTAAAATCTAAATCTAACCCCAAATCTAAACCTAAAATCTAAACCTAACCCCAAATCTAAACCTAAAATCTAAACCTAACCCCAAATCTAAACCTAACCCCAAATCTAAACCTAAAATCTAAACCTAACCCCAAATCTAAACCTAACCCCAAATCTAAACCTAACCCCAAATCTAAACCTAAAATCTAAACCTAACCCCAAATCTAAACCTAACCCCAAATCTAAACCTAAAATCTAAACCTAACCCCAAATCTAAACCTAAAATCTAAACCTAACCCCAAATCTAAACCTAACCCCAAATCTAAACCTAAAATCTAAACCTAACCCCAAATCTAAACCTAACCCCAAATCTAAACCTAAAATCTAAACCTAACCCCAAATCTAAACCTAAAATCTAAACCTAACCCCAAATCTAAACCTAAAATCTAAACCTAACTACAAGTCTAAACCTAACCCCAAATCTAAACCTATAATCTAAACCTAACCCCAAATCCAAACCTAAAATCTAAACCTAACCCCAAATCTAAACCTAACCCCAAATCTAAACCTAAAATCTAAACCTAACCCCAAATCTAAACCTAAAATCTAAACCTAACCCCAAATCTAAACCTAAAATCTAAACCTAACCACAAATCTAAACCTAAAATCTAAACCTAACCCCAAATCTAAACCTAAAATCTAAACCTAACCCCAAATCTAAACTTAACCCCAAATCTAAACCGAAAATCTAAACCTAACCCCAAATCTAAACCTAAAATCTAAGCCTAACCCCAAATCTAAACCTAAAATCTAAACCTAAAATCTAAACCTAACCCCAAATCTAAACCTAATCCCAAATCTAAACCTAAAATCTAAACCTAACCCCAAATCTAAACCTAAAATCTAAACCTAACCCCAAATCTAAACCTAACCCCAAATCTAAACCAAAAAATCTAAACCTAACCCCAAATATAAACCTAAAATCTAAACCTAACCCCAAATCTAAACCTAAAATCTAAATCTAACCCCAAATCTAAACCTAAAATCTAAACCTAACCCCAAATCTAAACCTAAAATCTAAACCTAACCCCAAATCTAAACCTAACCCCAAATCTAAACCTAAAATCTAAACCTAACCCCAAATCTAAACCTAACCCCAAATCTAAACCTAAAATCTAAACCTAACCCCAAATCTAAACCTAACCCCAAATCTAAACCTAAAATCTAAACCTAACCCCAAATCTAAACCTGAAATCTAAACCTAACCTCAAATCTAAACCTAAAATCTAAACCTAAAATCTAAATGTAACGCGAAAACGAAACCTAACCTTAAATCTAAACCTAAAATCTAAACCTAACCCCAAATCTAAATCTAAAATCTAAACCTAAAATCTAAACCTAAACCCAAATCTAAACCTAAAATCTAAACCTAACCCCAAATCTAAACCTAACCCCAAATCTAAACCTAAAATCTAAACCTAACCCCAAATCTAAACCTAAAATCTAAACCTAACCCCAAATCTAAACCTAACCCCAAATCTAAACCTAAAATCTAAACCTAACCCCAAATCTAAACCTAACCCCAAATCTAAACCTAACCCCAAATCTAAACCTAAAATCTAAACCTAACCCCAAATCTAAACCTAAAATCTAAACCTAACCCCAAATCTAAACCTAACCCCAAATCTAAACCTAAAATCTAAACCTAACCCCAAATCTAAACCTAACCCCAAATCTAAACCTAACCCCAAATCTAAACCTAAAATCTAAACCTAACCCCAAATCTAAACCTAACCCCAAATCTAAACCTAAAATCTAAACCTAACCCCAAATCTAAACCTGAAATCTAAACCTAAACTCAAATCTAAACCTAAAATCTAAACCTAACCCCAAATCTAAACCTAAAATCTAAACGTAACCCGAAATCGAAACCTAACCTTAAATCTAAACCTAAAATCTAAACCTAACCCCAAATCTAAACCTAAAATCTAAACCTAAAATCTAAACCTAACCCCAAATCTAAACCTAAAATCTAAACCTAACCCCAAATCTAAACCTAAAATCTAAACCTAACCCCAAATCTAAACCTAACCCCAAATCTAAACCTAAAATCTAAACCTAACCCCAAATCTAAACCTAACCCCAAATCTAAACCTAAAATCTAAACCTAACCCCAAATCTAAACCTAACCCCAAATCTAAACCTAAAATCTAAACCTAACCCCAAATCTAAACCTAACCCCAAATCTAAACCTAAAATCTAAACCTAACCCCAAATCTAAACCTAAAATCTAAACCTAACCCCAAATCTAAACCTAAAATCTAAACCTAACCCCAAGTCTAAACCTAACCCCAAAACTAAACCTAACCCCAAATCTAAACCTAAAATCTAATCCTAACCCCAAATCTAAACCTAAAATCTAAACCTAACCCCAAATCTAAACCTAACCCCAAATCTAAACCTAAAATCTAAACCTAACCCCAAATCTAGACTTAACCCCAAATCTAAACCTAAAATCTAAACCTAACCCCAAATCTAAACCTGAAATCTAAACCTAACCCCAAATATAAACCTAAAATCTAAACCTAACCCCAAATCTAAACCTAAAATCTAAACGTAACCCGAAATCGAAACCTAACCTTAAATATAAACCTAAAATCTAAACCTAACCCCAAATCTAAACCTAAAATCTAAACCTAACCCCAAATCTAAACCTAAAATCTAAACCTAACCCCAAATCTAAACCTAAAATCTAAACCTAACCCCAAATCCAAACCTAAAATCAAAACCTAACCCCAAATCTAAACCTAACCCCAAATCTAAACCTAAAATCTAAACCTAACCCCAAATCTAAACCTAAAATCTAAACCTAACCCCAAATCTAAACCTAACCCCAAATCTAAACCTAAAATCTAAACCTAAACCCAAATCTAAACCTAACCCCAAATCTAAACCTAAAATCTAAACCTAACCCCAAATCTAAACCTGAAATCTAAACCTGACCCCAAATCTAAACCTAAAATCTAAACCTAACCCCAAATCTAAACCTAAAATCTAAACCTAACCCCAAATCTAAACCTAAAATCTAAACCTAACCCCAAATCTAAACCTAAAATCTAAACCTAACCCCAAATCTAAACTTAACCCCAAATCTAAACCGAAAATCTAAACCTAACCCCAAATCTAAACCTAAAATCTAAGCCTAACCCCAAATCTAAACCTAAAATCTAAACCTAAAATCTAAACCTAACCCCAAATCTAAACCTAACCCCAAATCTAAACCTAAAATCTAAACCTAACCCCAAATCTAAACCTAACCCCAAATCTAAACCTAAAATCTAAACCTAACCCCAAATCTAAACCTAAAATCTAAACCTAACCCCAAATCTAAACCTAAAATCTAAACCTAACCCCAAATCTAAACCTAAAATCTTAACCTAACCCCAAATCTAAACTTAACCCCAAATCTAAACCGAAAATCTAAACCTAACCCCAAATCTAAACCTAAAATCTAAGCCTAACCCCAAATCTAAACCTAAAATCTAAACCTAAAATCTAAACCTAACCCCAAATCTAAACCTAATCCCAAATCTAAACCTAAAATCTAAACCTAACCCCAAATCTAAACCTAACCCCAAATCTAAACCTAAAATCTAAACCTAACCCCAAATCTAAACCTAAAATCTAAACCTAACCCCAAATCTAAACCTAACCCCAAATCTAAACCTAAAATCTAAACCTAACCCCAAATCTAAACCTAAAATCTAAACCTAACCCCAAATCTAAACCTAACCCCAAATCTAAACCTAAAATCTAAACCTAACCCCAAATCTAAACCTAACCCCAAATCTAAACCTAAAATCTAAACCTAACCCCAAATCTAACCCCAAATCTAAACCTAACCCCAAATCTAAACCTAAAATCTAAACCTAACCCCAAATCTAAACCTAAAATCTAAACCTAACCACAAATCTAAACCTAAAATCTAAACCTAACCCCAAATCTAAACCTAAAATCTAAACCTAACCCCAAATCTAAACCTAACCCCAAATCTAAACCGAAAATCTAAACCTAACCCCAAATCTAGACTTAACCCCAAATCTAAACCTAAAATCTAAACCTAACCCCAAATCTAAACCTGAAATCTAAACCTAACCCCAAATATAAACCTAAAATCTAAACCTAACCCCAAATCTAAACCTAAAATCTAAACGTAACCCGAAATCGAAACCTAACCTTAAATATAAACCTAAAATCTAAACCTAATCCCAAATCTAAACCTAAAATCTAAACCTAACCCCAAATCTAAACCTAAAATCTAAACCTAACCCCAAATCTAAACCTAACCCCAAATCTAAACCTAAAATCTAAACCTAACCCCAAATCCAAACCTAAAATCAAAACCTAACCCCAAATCTAAACCTAACCCCAAATCTAAACCTAAAATCTAAACCTAACCCCAAATCTAAACCTAAAATCTAAACCTAACCCCAAATCTAAACCTAACCCCAAATCTAAACCTAAAATCTAAACCTAACCCCAAATCTAAACCTAACCCCAAATCTAAACCTAAAATCTAAACCTAACCCCAAATCTAAACCTGAAATCTAAACCTGACCCCAAATCTAAACCTAAAATCTAAACCTAACCCCAAATCTAAACCTAAAATCTAAACCTAACCCCAAATCTAAACCTAAAATCTAAACCTAACCCCAAATCTAAACCTAAAATCTAAACCTAACCCCAAATCTAAACTTAACCCCAAATCTAAACCGAAAATCTAAACCTAACCCCAAATCTAAACCTAAAATCTAAGCCTAACCCCAAATCTAAACCTAAAATCTAAACCTAAAATCTAAACCTAACCCCAAATCTAAACCTAACCCCAAATCTAAACCTAAAATCTAAACCTAACCCCAAATCCAAACCTAAAATCAAAACCTAACCCCAAATCTAAACCTAAAATCTAAACCTAACCCCAAATCTAAACCTAACCCCAAATCTAAACCTAAAATCTAAACCTAACCCCAAATATAAACCTAACCCCAAATCTAAACCTAAAATCTAAACCTAACCCCAAATCTAAACCTAACCCCAAATCTAAACCTAAAATCTAAACCTAACCCCAAATCTAAACCTGAAATCTAAACCTGACCCCAAATCTAAACCTAAAATCTAAACCTAACCCCAAATCTAAACCTAAAATCTAAACCTAACCCCAAATCTAAACCTAAAATCTAAACCTAACCCCAAATCTAAACCTAAAATCTAAACCTAACCGCAAATCTAAACTTAACCCCAAATCTAAACCGAAAATCTAAACCTAACCCCAAATCTAAACCTAAAATCTAAGCCTAACCCCAAATCTAAACCTAAAATCTAAACCTAAAATCTAAACCTAACCCCAAATCTAAACCTAATCCCAAATCTAAACCTAAAATCTAAACCTAACCCCAAATCTAAACCTAACCCCAAATCTAAACCTAAAATCTAAACCTAACCCCAAATCTAAACCTAAAATCTAAACCTAACCACAAATCTAAACCTAAAATCTAAACCTAACCCCAAATCTAAACCTAAAATCTAAACCTAACCCCAAATCTAAACTTAACCCCAAATCTAAACCGAAAATCTAAACCTAACCCCAAATCTAAACCTAAAATCTAAGCCTAACCCCAAATCTAAACCTAAAATCTAAACCTAGAATCTAAACCTAACCCCAAATCTAAACCTAACCCCAAATCTAAACCTAAAATCTAAACCTAACCCCAAATCTAAACCTAACCCCAAATCTAAACCTAAAATCTAAACCTAACCCCAAATCTAAACCAAAAAATCTAAACCTAACCCCAAATATAAACCTAAAATCTAAACCTAACCCCAAATCTAAACCTAAAATCTAAATCTAACCCCAAATCTAAACCTAAAATCTAAACCTAACCCCAAATCTAAACCTAAAATCTAAACCTAACCCCAAATCTAAACCTAACCCCAAATCTAAACCTAAAATCTAAACCTAACCCCAAATCTAAACCTAACCCCAAATCTAAACCTAACCCCAAATCTAAACCTAAAATCTAAACCTAACCCCAAATCTAAACCTAACCCCAAATCTAAACCTAAAATCTAAACCTAACCCCAAATCTAAACCTAAAATCTAAACCTAACCCCAAATCTAAACCTAACCCCAAATCTAAACCTAAAATCTAAACCTAACCCCAAATCTAAACCTAACCCCAAATCTAAACCTAAAATCTAAACCTAACCCCAAATCTAAACCTAAAATCTAAACCTAACCCCAAATCTAAACCTAAAATCTAAACCTAACCACAAGTCTAAACCTAACCCCAAATCTAAACCTATAATCTAAACCTAACCCCAAATCCAAACCTAAAATCTAAACCTAACCCCAAATCTAAACCTAACCCCAAATCTAAACCTAAAATCTAAACCTAACCCCAAATCTAAACCTAAAATCTAAACCTAACCCCAAATCTAAACCTAAAATCTAAACCTAACCACAAATCTAAACCTAAAATCTAAACCTAACCCCAAATCTAAACCTAAAATCTAAACCTAACCCCAAATCTAAACTTAACCCCAAATCTAAACCGAAAATCTAAACCTAACCCCAAATCTAAACCTAAAATCTAAGCCTAACCCCAAATCTAAACCTAAAATCTAAACCTAAAATCTAAACCTAACCCCAAATCTAAACCTAATCCCAAATCTAAACCTAAAATCTAAACCTAACCCCAAATCTAAACCTAAAATCTAAACCTAACCCCAAATCTAAACCTAACCCCAAATCTAAACCAAAAAATCTAAACCTAACCCCAAATATAAACCTAAAATCTAAACCTAACCCCAAATCTAAACCTAAAATCTAAATCTAACCCCAAATCTAAACCTAAAATCTAAACCTAACCCCAAATCTAAACCTAAAATCTAAACCTAACCCCAAATCTAAACCTAACCCCAAATCTAAACCTAAAATCTAAACCTAACCCCAAATCTAAACCTAACCCCAAATCTAAACCTAAAATCTAAACCTAACCCCAAATCTAAACCTAACCCCAAATCTAAACCTAAAATCTAAACCTAACCCCAAATCTAAACCTGAAATCTAAACCTAACCTCAAATCTAAACCTAAAATCTAAACCTAAAATCTAAATGTAACGCGAAAACGAAACCTAACCTTAAATCTAAACCTAAAATCTAAACCTAACCCCAAATCTAAATCTAAAGTCTAAACCTAAAATCTAAACCTAAACCCAAATCTAAACCTAAAATCTAAACCTAACCCCAAATCTAAACCTAACCCCAAATCTAAACCTAAAATCTAAACCTAACCCCAAATCTAAACCTAAAATCTAAACCTAACCCCAAATCTAAACCTAACCCCAAATCTAAACCTAAAATCTAAACCTAACCCCAAATCTAAACCTAACCCCAAATCTAAACCTAACCCCAAATCTAAACCTAAAATCTAAACCTAACCCCAAATCTAAACCTAAAATCTAAACCTAACCCCAAATCTAAACCTAACCCCAAATCTAAACCTAAAATCTAAACCTAACCCCAAATCTAAACCTAACCCCAAATCTAAACCTAACCCCAAATCTAAACCTAAAATCTAAACCTAACCCCAAATCTAAACCTAACCCCAAATCTAAACCTAAAATCTAAACCTAACCCCAAATCTAAACCTGAAATCTAAACCTAAACTCAAATCTAAACCTAAAATCTAAACCTAACCCCAAATCTAAACCTAAAATCTAAACGTAACCCGAAATCGAAACCTAACCTTAAATCTAAACCTAAAATCTAAACCTAACCCCAAATCTAAACCTAAAATCTAAACCTAAAATCTAAACCTAAACCCAAATCTAAACCTAAAATCTAAACCTAACCCCAAATCTAAACCTAACCCCAAATCTAAACCTAAAATCTAAACCTAACCCCAAATCTAAACCTAAAATCTAAACCTAACCCCAAATCTAAACCTAACCCCAAATCTAAACCTAAAATCTAAACCTAACCCCAAATCTAAACCTAACCCCAAATCTAAACCTAAAATCTAAACCTAACCCCAAATCTAAACCTAACCCCAAATCTAAACCTAAAATCTAAACCTAACCCCAAATCTAAACCTAACCCCAAATCTAAACCTAAAATCTAAACCTAACCCCAAATCTAAACCTAAAATCTAAACCTAACCCCAAATCTAAACCTAAAATCTAAACCTAACCCCAAGTCTAAACCTAACCCCAAAACTAAACCTAACCCCAAATCTAAACCTAAAATCTAAACCTAACCCCAAATCTAAACCTAAAATCTAAACCTAACCCCAAATCTAAACCTAACCCCAAATCTAAACCTAAAATCTAAACCTAACCCCAAATCTAGACTTAACCCCAAATCTAAACCTAAAATCTAAACCTAACCCCAAATCTAAACCTGAAATCTAAACCTAACCCCAAATATAAACCTAAAATCTAAACCTAACCCCAAATCTAAACCTAAAATCTAAACGTAACCCGAAATCGAAACCTAACCTTAAATATAAACCTAAAATCTAAACCTAACCCCAAATCTAAACCTAAAATCTAAACCTAACCCCAAATCTAAACCTAAAATCTAAACCTAACCCCAAATCTAAACCTAACCCCAAATCTAAACCTAAAATCTAAACCTAACCCCAAATCCAAACCTAAAATCAAAACCTAACCCCAAATCTAAACCTAACCCCAAATCTAAACCTAAAATCTAAACCTAACCCAAAATCTAAACCTAAAATCTAAACCTAACCCCAAATCTAAACCTAACCCCAAATCTAAACCTAAAATCTAAACCTAAACCCAAATCTAAACCTAACCCCAAATCTAAACCTAAAATCTAAACCTAAACCCAAATCTAAACCTGAAATCTAAACCTGACCCCAAATCTAAACCTAAAATCTAAACCTAACCCCAAATCTAAACCTAAAATCTAAACCTAACCCCAAATCTAAACCTAAAATCTAAACCTAACCCCAAATCTAAACCTAAAATCTAAACCTAACCCCAAATCTAAACTTAACCCCAAATCTAAACTGAAAATCTAAACCTAACCCCAAATCTAAACCTAAAATCTAAGCCTAACCCCAAATCTAAACCTAAAATCTAAACCTAAAATCTAAACCTAAAATCTAAACCTAAAATCTAAACCTAACCCCAAATCTAAACCTAAAATCTAAACCTAACCCCAAATCTAAACCTAACCCCAAATCTAAACCTAAAATCTAAACCTAACCCCAAATCTAAACCTAAAATCTAAACCTAACCCCAAATCTAAACCTAAAATCTAAACCTAACCCCAAATCTAAACCTAAAATCTAAACCTAACCCCAAATCTAAACTTAACCCCAAATCTAAACCGAAAATCTAAACCTAACCCCAAATCTAAACCTAAAATCTAAGCCTAACCCCAAATCTAAACCTAAAATCTAAACCTAAAATCTAAACCTAACCCCAAATCTAAACCTAATCCCAAATCTAAACCTAAAATCTAAACCTAACCCCAAATCTAAACCTAACCCCAAATCTAAACCTAAAATCTAAACCTAACCCCAAATCTAAACCTAACCCCAAATCTAAACCTAAAATCTAAACCTAACCCCAAATCTAAACCTAACCCCAAATCTAAACCTAAAATCTAAACCTAACCCCAAATCTAAACCTAAAATCTAAACCTAACCCCAAATCTAAACTTAACCCCAAATCTAAACTGAAAATCTAAACCTAACCCCAAATCTAAACCTAAAATCTAAGCCTAACCCCAAATCTAAACCTAAAATCTAAACCTAAAATCTAAACCTAAAATCTAAACCTAAAATCTAAACCTAACCCCAAATCTAAACCTAAAATCTAAACCTAACCCCAAATCTAAACCTAACCCCAAATCTAAACCTAAAATCTAAACCTAACCCCAAATCTAAACCTAAAATCTAAACCTAACCCCAAATCTAAACCTAAAATCTAAACCTAACCCCAAATCTAAACCTAAAATCTAAACCTAACCCCAAATCTAAACTTAACCCCAAATCTAAACCGAAAATCTAAACCTAACCCCAAATCTAAACCTAAAATCTAAGCCTAACCCCAAATCTAAACCTAAAATCTAAACCTAAAATCTAAACCTAACCCCAAATCTAAACCTAAAATCTAAACCTAACCCCAAATCTAAACCTAAAATCTAAACCTAACCCCAAATCTAAACCTAACCCCAAATCTAAACCTAAAATCTAAACCTAACCCCAAATCTAAACCTAAAATCTAAACCTAACCCCAAATCTAAACCTAACCCCAAATCTAAACCTAAAATCTAAACCTAACCCCAAATCTAAACCTAACCCCAAATCTAAACCTAAAATCTAAACCTAACCCCAAATATAAACATAAAATCTAAACCTAACCCCAAATCTAAACCTAAAATCTAAACCTAACCCCAAATCTAAACCTAAAATCTAAACCTAACCCCAAATCTAAACCTAACCCCAAATCTAAACCTAAAATCTAAACCTAACCCCAAATCTAAACCTAACCCCAAATCTAAACCTAAAATCTAAACCTAACCCCAAATCTAAACCTAAAATCTAAACCTAACCCCAAATCTAAACCTAAAATCTAAACCTAACCCCAAATCTAAACCTAACCCCAAATCTAAACCTAAAATCTAAACCTAACCCCAAATCTAAACCTAAAATCTAAACCTAACCCCAAATCTAAACCTAACCCCAAATCTAAACCTAAAATCTAAACCTAACCCCAAATCTAAACCTAACCCCAAATCTAAACCTAAAATCTAAACCTAACCCCAAATATAAACATAAAATCGAAACCTAACCCCAAATCTAAACCTAAAATCTAAACCTAACCCCAAATCTAAACCTAAAATCTAAACCTAACCCCAAATCTAAACCTAAAATCTAAACCTAACCCCAAATCTAAACCTAAAATCTAAACCTAACCCCAAATCTAAACCTAACCCCAAATCTAAACCTAAAATCTAAACCTAACCCCAAATCTAAACCTAAAATCTAAACCTAACCCCAAATCTAAACCTAAAATCTAAACCTAACCCCAAATCTAAACCTAACCCCAAATCTAAACCTAAAATCTAAACCTAACCCCAAATCTAAACCTAACCCCAAATCTAAACCTAAAATCTAAACCTAACCCCAAATCTAAACCTAAAATCTAAACCTAACCCCAAATCTAAACCTAAAATCTAAACCTTTCCCCAAATATAAACCTAAAATCTAAACCTAAAATCTAAACCTAACCCAAAATCTAAACCTAAAATCTAAACCTAACCCCAAATCTAAACCTAACCCCAAATCTAAACCTAAAATCTAAACCTAACCCCAAATCTAAACCTAACCCCAAATCTAAACCTAGAATCTAAACCTAACCCCAAATCTAAACCTAAAATCTAAACCTAACCCCAAATCTAAACCTAAAATCTAAACCTAACCCCAAATCTAAACCTAAAATCTAAACATAACCCCAAATCTAAACCTAAAATCTAAACATAACCCCAAATCTAAACCTAAAATCTAAACCTAACCCCAAATCTAAACCTAAAATCTAAACCTAACCCCAAATCTAAACCTAACCCCAAATCTAAACCTAAAATCTAAACCTAACCCCAAATCTAAACCTAAAATCTAAACCTAACCCCAAATCTAAACCTAAAATCTAAACCTAACCCCAAATCTAAACCTAACCCCAAATCTAAACCTAAAATCTAAACCTAACCCCAAATCTAAACCTAAAATCTAAACCTAACCCCAAATCTAAACCTAAAATCTAAACCTAACCCCAAGTCTAAACCTAACCCCAAATCTAAACCTAACCCCAAATCTAAACCTAAAATCTAAACCTAACCCCAAATCTAAACCTAGAATCTAAACCTAACCCCAAATCTAAACCTAACCCCAAATCTAAACCGAAAATCTAAACCTAACCCCAAATCTAGACTTAACCCCAAATCTAAACCTAAAATCTAAACCTAACCCCAAATCTAAACCTGAAATCTAAACCTAACCCCAAATATAAACCTAAAATCTAAACCTAACCCCAAATCTAAACCTAAAATCTAAACGTAACCCGAAATCGAACCCTAACCTTAAATATAAACCTAAAATCTAAACCTAATCCCAAATCTAAACCTAAAATCTAAACCTAACCCCAAATCTAAACCTAAAATCTAAACCTAACCCCAAATCTAAACCTAACCCCAAATCTAAACCTAAAATCTAAACCTAACCCCAAATCCAAACCTAAAATCAAAACCTAACCCCAAATCTAAACCTAACCCCAAATCTAAACCTAAAATCTAAACCTAACCCCAAATCTAAACCTAAAATCTAAACCTAACCCCAAATCTAAACCTAAAATCTAAACCTAACCCCAAATCTAAACCTAAAATCTAAACCTAACCCCAAATCTAAACCTAAAATCTAAACCTATCCCAAAATCTAAACCTAAAATCTAAACCTAAAATCTAAACCTAACCCCAAATCTAAACCTAAAATCTAAACCTAACCCCAAATTTAAACCTAAAATCTAAACCTAACCCCAAATCTAAATCTAAAATCTAAACGTAACCCGAAATCGAAACCTAACCTTAAATCTAAACCTAAAATCTAAACCTAACCCCAAATCTAAACCTAAAATCTAAACCTAACCCCAAATCTAAATCTAAAATCTAAACCTAAAATCTAAACCTAACCCCAAATCTAAACCTAACCCAAAATCTAAACCTAAAATCTAAACCTAACCCCAAATCTAAACCTAAAATCTAAACCTAACCCCAAATCTAAACCTAAAATCTAAACCTAACCACAAGTCTAAACCTAACCCCAAATCTAAACCTAAAATCTAAACCTAACCCCAAATCTAAACCTAACCCAAAATCTAAACCTAAAATCTAAACCTAACCCCAAATCTAAACCTAACCCCAAATCTAAACCTAAAATCTAAACCTAACCCCAAATCTAAACCTAAAATCTAAACCTAACCCCAAATCTAAACCTAACCCCAAATCTAAACCTAAAATCTAAACCTAACCCCAAATCTAAACCTAACCCCAAATCTAAACCTAAAATCTAAACCTAACCCCAAATCTAAACCTAACCCCAAATCTAAACCTAGAATCTAAACCTAACCCCAAATCTAAACCTAACCCCAAATCTAAACCTAAAATCTAAACCTAACCCCAAATCTAAACCTAAAATCTAAACATAACCCCAAATCTAAACCTAAAATCTAAACATAACCCCAAATCTAAACCTAAAATCTAAACCTAAGCCCAAATCTAAACCTAACCCCAAATCTAAACCTAAAATCTAAACCTAACCCCAAATCTAAACCTAACCCCAAATCTAAACCTAGAATCTAAACCTAACCCCAAATCTAAACCTAACCCCAAATCTAAACCTAAAATCTAAACCTAACCCCAAATCTAAACCTAAAATCTAAACCTAACCCCAAATCTAAACCTAAAATCTAAACCTAACCCCAAATCTAAACCTAAAATCTAAACCTAACCCCAAATCTAAACCTAAAATCTAAACCTAACCCCAAATCTAAACCTAAAATCTAAACCTAACCCCAAATCTAAACCTAAAATCTAAACCTAACCCCAAATCTAAACCTAAAATCTAAACCTAACCCCAAATCTAAACCTAAAATCTAAACCTAACCCCAAATCTAAACCTAAAATCTAAACCTAACCCCAAATCTAAACCTAAAATCTAAACATAACCCCAAATCTAAACCTAAAATCTAAACCTAACCCCAAATCTAAACCTAACCCCAAATCTAAACCTAAAATCTAAACCTAACCCCAAATCTAAACCTAAAATCTAAACCTAACCCAAAATCTAAACCTAAAATCTAAACCTAACCCCAAATCTAAACCTAACCCCAAATCTAAACCTAAAATCTAAACCTAACCCCAAATCTAAACCTAAAATCTAAACCTAACCCCAAATCTAAACCTAACCCCAAATCTAAACCTAAAATCTAAACCTAACCCCAAATCTAAACCTAAAATCTAAACCTAACCCCAAATCTAAACCTAACCCCAAATCTAAACCTAAAATCTAAACCTAACCCCAAATCTAAACCTAAAATCTAAACCTAACCCCAAATCTAAACCTAAAATCTAAACCTATCCCAAAATCTAAACCTAAAATCTAAACCTAAAATCTAAACCTAACCCCAAATCTAAACCTAAAATCTAAACCTAACCCCAAATTTAAACCTAAAATCTAAACCTAACCCCAAATCTAAATCTAAAATCTAAACGTAACCCGAAATCGAAACCTAACCTTAAATCTAAACCTAAAATCTAAACCTAACCCCAAATCTAAACCTAAAATCTAAACCTAACCCCAAATCTAAATCTAAAATCTAAACCTAAAATCTAAACCTAACCCCAAGTCTAAACCTAAAATCTAAACCTAACCCCAAATCTAAACCTAACCCCAAATCTAAACCTAACCCAAAATCTAAACCTAAAATCTAAACCTAACCCCAAATCTAAACCTAAAATCTAAACCTAACCCCAAATCTAAACCTAAAATCTAAACCTAACCACAAGTCTAAACCTAACCCCAAATCTAAACCTAAAATCTAAACCTAACCCCAAATCTAAACCTAACCCAAAATCTAAACCTAAAATCTAAACCTAACCCCAAATCTAAACCTAACCCCAAATCTAAACCTAAAATCTAAACCTAACCCCAAATCTAAACCTAAAATCTAAACCTAACCCCAAATCTAAACCTAACCCCAAATCTAAACCTAAAATCTAAACCTAACCCCAAATCTAAACCTAACCCCAAATCTAAACCTAAAATCTAAACCTAACCCCAAATCTAAACCTAACCCCAAATCTAAACCTAAAATCTAAACCTAACCCCAAATCTAAACCTAACCCCAAATCTAAACCTAAAATCTAAACCTAACCCCAAATCTAAACCTAACCCCAAATCTAAACCTAAAATCTAAACCTAACCCCAAATTTAAACCTAAAATCTAAACCTAACCCCAAATCTAAACCTAAAATCTAAACCTAACCCCAAATCTAAACCTAACCCCAAATCTAAACCTATAATCTAAACCTAACCCCAAATCTAAACCTAAAATCTAAACCTAACCCCAAATCTAAACCTAACCCCAAATCTAAACCTAAAATCTAAACCTAACCCCAAATCTAAACCTAACCCCAAATCTAAACCTAAAATCTAAACCTAACCCCAAATCTAAACCTAACCCCAAATCTAAACCTAAAATCTAAACCTAACCCCAAATCTAAACCTAAAATCTAAACCTAACCCCAAATCTAAACCTAACCCCAAATCTAAACCTAAAATCTAAACCTAACCCCAAATCTAAACCTAAAATCTAAACCTAACCCCAAATCTAAACCTAAAATCTAAACCTAACCCCAAATCTAAACCTAACCCCAAATCTAAACCTAAAATCTAAACCTAACCCCAAATCTAAACCTGAAATCTAAACCTAACCTCAAATCTAAACCTAAAATCTAAACCTAACCCCAAATCTAAACCTAAAATCTAAACGTAACCCGAAATCGAAACCTAACCTTAAATCTAAACCTAAAATCTAAACCTAACCCCAAATCTAAACCTAAAATCTAAACCTAAAATCTAAACCTAAACCCAAATCTAAACCTAAAATCTAAACCTAACCCCAAATCTAAACCTAACCCCAAATCTAAAACTAAAATCTAAACCTAACCCCAAATCTAAACCTAAAATCTAAACCTAACCCCAAATCTAAACCTAACCCCAAATCTAAACCTAAAATCTAAACCTAACCCCAAATCTAAACCTAAAATCTAAACCTAACCCCAAATCTAAACCTAAAATCTAAACCTAACCCCAAATCTAAACCTAACCCCAAATCTAAACCTAAAATCTAAACCTAACCCCAAATCTAAACCTAAAATCTAAACCTAACCCCAAGTCTAAACCTAACCCCAAATCTAAACCTAACCCCAAATCTAAACCTAAAATCTAAACCTAACCCCAAATCTAAACCTAAAATCTAAACCTAACCCCAAATCTAAACCTAACCCCAAATCTAAACCTAAAATCTAAACCTAACCCCAAATCTAAACCTAAAATCTAAACCTAACCCCAAATCTAAACCTAACCCCAAATCTAAACCTAAAATCTAAACCTAACCCCAAATCTAAACCTAACCCCAAATCTAAACCTAAAATCTAAACCTAACCCCAAATTTAAACCTAAAATCTAAACCTAACCCCAAGTCTAAACCTAAAATCTAAACCTAACCCCAAATCTAAACCTAACCCCAAATCTAAACCTAAAATCTAAACCTAACCCCAAATCTAAACCTAAAATCTAAACCTAACCCCAAATCTAAACCTAAAATCTAAACCTTTCCCCAAATCTAAACCTAAAATCTAAACCTAAAATCTAAACCTAACCCAAAATCTAAACCTAAAATCTAAACCTAACCCCAAATCTAAACCTAACCCCAAATCTAAACCTAAAATCTAAACCTAACCCCAAATCTAAACCTAACCCCAAATCTAAACCTAGAATCTAAACCTAACCCCAAATCTAAACCTAAAATCTAAACCTAACCCCAAATCTAAACCTAAAATCTAAACCTAACCCCAAATCTAAACCTAAAATCTAAACCTAACCCCAAATCTAAACCTAAAATCTAAACCTAACCCCAAATCTAAACCTAAAATCTAAACCTAACCCCAAATCTAAACCTAACCCCAAATCTAAACCTAAAATCTAAACCTAACCCCAAATCTAAACCTAAAATCTAAACCTAACCCCAAATCTAAACCTAAAATCTAAACCTAACCCCAAATCTAAACCTAAAATCTAAACCTAACCCCAAATCTAAACCTAAAATCTAAACCTAACCCCAAATCTAAACCTAACCCCAAATCTAAACCTAAAATCTAAACCTAACCCCAAATCTAAACCTAAAATCTAAACCTAACCCCAAATCTAAACCTAAAATCTAAACCTAACCCCAAATCTAAACCTAAAATCTAAACCTAACCCCAAATCTAAACCTAAAATCTAAACCTAACCCCAAATCTAAACCTAAAATCTAAACCTAACCCCAAATCTAAACCTAACCCCAAATCTAAACCTAAAATCTAAACCTAACCCCAAATCTAAACCTAACCCCAAATCTAAACCTAAAATCTAAACCTAACCCCAAATCTAAACCTAAAATCTAAACCTAACCCCAAATCTAAACCTAAAATCTAAACCTAACCCCAAATTTAAACCTAAAATCTAAACCTAACCCCAAATCTAAATCTAAAATCTAAACGTAACCCGAAATCGAAACCTAACCTTAAATCTAAACCTAAAATCTAAACCTAACCCCAAATCTAAACCTAAAATCTAAACCTAACCCCAAATCTAAATCTAAAATCTAAACCTAAAATCTAAACCTAACCCCAAGTCTAAACCTAAAATCTAAACCTAACCCCAAATCTAAACCTAACCCCAAATCTAAACCTAACCCCAAATCTAAACCTAAAATCTAAACCTAACCCCAAATCTAAACCTAAAATCTAAACCTAACCCCAAATCTAAACCTAAAATCTAAACCTAACCACAAGTCTAAACCTAACCCCAAATCTAAACCTAAAATCTAAACCTAACCCCAAATCTAAACCTAACCCCAAATCTAAACCTAAAATCTAAACCTAACCCCAAATCTAAACCTAACCCCAAATCTAAACCTAAAATCTAAACCTAACCCCAAATCTAAACCTAACCCCAAATCTAAACCTAAAATCTAAACCTAACCCCAAATCTAAACCTAAAATCTAAACCTAACCCCAAATCTAAACCTAACCCCAAATCTAAACCTAAAATCTAAACCTAACCCCAAATCTAAACCTAACCCCAAATCTAAACCTAGAATCTAAACCTAACCCCAAATCTAAACCTAACCCCAAATCTAAACCTAAAATCTAAACCTAACCCCAAATCTAAACCTAACCCCAAATCTAAACCTAAAATCTAAACCTAACCCCAAATCTAAACCTAACCCCAAATCTAAACCTAAAATCTAAACCTAACCCCAAATTTAAACCTAAAATCTAAACCTAACCCCAAATCTAAACCTAAAATCTAAACCTAACCCCAAATCTAAACCTAACCCCAAATCTAAACCTATAATCTAAACCTAACCCCAAATCTAAACCTAAAATCTAAACCTAACCCCAAATCTAAACCTAACCCCAAATCTAAACCTAAAATCTAAACCTAACCCCAAATCTAAACCTAACCCCAAATCTAAACCTAAAATCTAAACCTAACCCCAAATCTAAACCTAACCCCAAATCTAAACCTAAAATCTAAACCTAACCCCAAATCTAAACCTAAAATCTAAACCTAACCCCAAATCTAAACCTAACCCCAAATCTAAACCTAAAATCTAAACCTAACCCCAAATCTAAACCTAACCCCAAATCTAAACCTAAAATCTAAACCTAACCCCAAATCTAAACCTAAAATCTAAACCTAACCCCAAATCTAAACCTAAAATCTAAACCTAACCCCAAATCTAAACCTAACCCCAAATCTAAACCTAAAATCTAAACCTAACCCCAAATCTAAACCTAAAATCTAAACCTAACCCCAAGTCTAAACCTAACCCCAAATCTAAACCTAACCCCAAATCTAAACCTAAAATCTAAACCTAACCCCAAATCTAAACCTAAAATCTAAACCTAACCCCAAATCTAAACCTAACCCCAAATCTAAACCTAAAATCTAAACCTAACCCCAAATCTAAACCTAAAATCTAAACCTAACCCCAAATCTAAACCTAACCCCAAATCTAAACCTAAAATCTAAACCTAACCCCAAATCTAAACCTAACCCCAAATCTAAACCTAAAATCTAAACCTAACCCCAAATTTAAACCTAAAATCTAAACCTAACCCCAAGTCTAAACCTAAAATCTAAACCTAACCCCAAATCTAAACCTAACCCCAAATCTAAACCTAAAATCTAAACCTAACCCCAAATCTAAACCTAAAATCTAAACCTAACCCCAAATCTAAACCTAAAATCTAAACCTTTCCCCAAATCTAAACCTAAAATCTAAACCTAAAATCTAAACCTAACCCAAAATCTAAACCTAAAATCTAAACCTAACCCCAAATCTAAACCTAACCCCAAATCTAAACCTAAAATCTAAACCTAACCCCAAATCTAAACCTAACCCCAAATCTAAACCTAGAATCTAAACCTAACCCCAAATCTAAACCTAAAATCTAAACCTAACCCCAAATCTAAACCTAAAATCTAAACCTAACCCCAAATCTAAACCTAAAATCTAAACCTAACCCCAAATCTAAACCTAAAATCTAAACCTAACCCCAAATCTAAACCTAAAATCTAAACCTAACCCCAAATCTAAACCTAACCCCAAATCTAAACCTAAAATCTAAACCTAACCCCAAATCTAAACCTAAAATCTAAACCTAACCCCAAATCTAAACCTAAAATCTAAACCTAACCCCAAATCTAAACCTAAAATCTAAACCTAACCCCAAATCTAAACCTAAAATCTAAACCTAACCCCAAATCTAAACCTAACCCCAAATCTAAACCTAAAATCTAAACCTAACCCCAAATCTAAACCTAAAATCTAAACCTAACCCCAAATCTAAACCTAAAATCTAAACCTAACCCCAAATCTAAACCTAAAATCTAAACCTAACCCCAAATCTAAACCTAAAATCTAAACCTAACCCCAAATCTAAACCTAAAATCTAAACCTAACCCCAAATCTAAACCTAACCCCAAATCTAAACCTAAAATCTAAACCTAACCCCAAATCTAAACCTAACCCCAAATCTAAACCTAAAATCTAAACCTAACCCCAAATCTAAACCTAAAATCTAAACCTAACCCCAAATCTAAACCTAAAATCTAAACCTAACCCCAAATTTAAACCTAAAATCTAAACCTAACCCCAAATCTAAATCTAAAATCTAAACGTAACCCGAAATCGAAACCTAACCTTAAATCTAAACCTAAAATCTAAACCTAACCCCAAATCTAAACCTAAAATCTAAACCTAACCCCAAATCTAAATCTAAAATCTAAACCTAAAATCTAAACCTAACCCCAAGTCTAAACCTAAAATCTAAACCTAACCCCAAATCTAAACCTAACCCCAAATCTAAACCTAACCCCAAATCTAAACCTAAAATCTAAACCTAACCCCAAATCTAAACCTAAAATCTAAACCTAACCCCAAATCTAAACCTAAAATCTAAACCTAACCACAAGTCTAAACCTAACCCCAAATCTAAACCTAAAATCTAAACCTAACCCCAAATCTAAACCTAACCCCAAATCTAAACCTAAAATCTAAACCTAACCCCAAATCTAAACCTAACCCCAAATCTAAACCTAAAATCTAAACCTAACCCCAAATCTAAACCTAACCCCAAATCTAAACCTAAAATCTAAACCTAACCCCAAATCTAAACCTAAAATCTAAACCTAACCCCAAATCTAAACCTAACCCCAAATCTAAACCTAAAATCTAAACCTAACCCCAAATCTAAACCTAACCCCAAATCTAAACCTAGAATCTAAACCTAACCCCAAATCTAAACCTAACCCCAAATCTAAACCTAAAATCTAAACCTAACCCCAAATCTAAACCTAACCCCAAATCTAAACCTAAAATCTAAACCTAACCCCAAATCTAAACCTAACCCCAAATCTAAACCTAAAATCTAAACCTAACCCCAAATTTAAACCTAAAATCTAAACCTAACCCCAAATCTAAACCTAAAATCTAAACCTAACCCCAAATCTAAACCTAACCCCAAATCTAAACCTATAATCTAAACCTAACCCCAAATCTAAACCTAAAATCTAAACCTAACCCCAAATCTAAACCTAACCCCAAATCTAAACCTAAAATCTAAACCTAACCCCAAATCTAAACCTAACCCCAAATCTAAACCTAAAATCTAAACCTAACCCCAAATCTAAACCTAACCCCAAATCTAAACCTAAAATCTAAACCTAACCCCAAATCTAAACCTAAAATCTAAACCTAACCCCAAATCTAAACCTAACCCCAAATCTAAACCTAAAATCTAAACCTAACCCCAAATCTAAACCTAAAATCTAAACCTAACCCCAAATCTAAACCTAAAATCTAAACCTAACCCCAAATCTAAACCTAACCCCAAATCTAAACCTAAAATCTAAACCTAACCCCAAATCTAAACCTGAAATCTAAACCTAACCTCAAATCTAAACCTAAAATCTAAACCTAACCCCAAATCTAAACCTAAAATCTAAACGTAACCCGAAATCGAAACCTAACCTTAAATCTAAACCTAAAATCTAAACCTAACCCCAAATCTAAACCTAAAATCTAAACCTAAAATCTAAACCTAACCCCAAATCTAAACCTAAAATCTAAACCTAACCCCAAATCTAAACCTAACCCCAAATCTAAAACTAAAATCTAAACCTAACCCCAAATCTAAACCTAAAATCTAAACCTAACCCCAAATCTAAACCTAACCCCAAATCTAAACCTAAAATCTAAACCTAACCCCAAATCTAAACCTAACCCCAAATCTAAACCTAAAATCTAAACCTAACCCCAAATCTAAACCTAACCCCAAATCTAAACCTAAAATCTAAACCTAACCCCAAATCTAAACCTAAAATCTAAACCTAACCCCAAGTCTAAACCTAACCCCAAATCTAAACCTAACCCCAAATCTAAACCTAAAATCTAAACCTAACCCCAAATCTAAACCTAAAATCTAAACCTAACCCCAAATCTAAACCTAACCCCAAATCTAAACCTAAAATCTAAACCTAACCCCAAATCTAAACCTAACCCCAAATCTAAACCTAAAATCTAAACCTAACCCCAAATTTAAACCTAAAATCTAAACCTAACCCCAAATCTAAACCTAAAATCTAAACCTAACCCCAAATCTAAACCTAATCCCAAATCTAAACCTAAAATCTAAACCTAACCCCAAATCTAAACCTAACCCCAAATCTAAACCTAAAATCTAAACCTAACCCCAAATCTAAACCTAAAATCTAAACCTAACCCCAAATCTAAACCTAAAATCTAAACCTTTCCCCAAATCTAAACCTAAAATCTAAACCTAAAATCTAAACCTAACCCAAAATCTAAACCTAAAATCTAAACCTAACCCCAAATCTAAACCTAACCCCAAATCTAAACCTAAAATCTAAACCTAACCCCAAATCTAAACCTAACCCCAAATCTAAACCTAGAATCTAAACCTAACCCCAAATCTAAACCTAAAATCTAAACCTAACCCCAAATCTAAACCTAAAATCTAAACATAACCCCAAATCTAAACCTAAAATCTAAACATAACCCCAAATCTAAACCTAAAATCTAAACCTAACCCCAAATCTAAACCTAAAATCTAAACCTAACCCCAAATCTAAACCTAACCCCAAATCTAAACCTAAAATCTAAACCTAACCCCAAATCTAAACCTAAAATCTAAACCTAACCCCAAATCTAAACCTAAAATCTAAACCTAACCCCAAATCTAAACCTAAAATCTAAACCTAACCCCAAATCTAAACCTAAAATCTAAACCTAACCCCAAATCTAAACCTAAAATCTAAACCTAACCCCAAATCTAAACCTAAAATCTAAACCTAACCCCAAATCTAAACCTAAAATCTAAACCTAACCCCAAATCTAAACCTAAAATCTAAACATAACCCCAAATCTAAACCTAAAATCTAAACCTAACCCCAAATCTAAACCTAAAATCTAAACCTAACCCCAAATCTAAACCTAAAATCTAAACCTTACCCCAAATCTAAACCTAAAATCTAAACATAACCCCAAATCTAAACCTAAAATCTAAACATAACCCCAAATCTAAACCTAAAATCTAAACCTAACCCCAAATCTAAACCTAAAATCTAAACCTAACCCCAAATCTAAACCTAACCCCAAATCTAAACCTAAAATCTAAACCTAACCCCAAATCTAAACCTAAAATCTAAACCTAACCCCAAATCTAAACCTAACCCCAAATCTAAACCTAAAATCTAAACCTAACCCCAAATCTAAACCTAAAATCTAAACCTAACCCCAAATCTAAACCTAAAATCTAAACCTAACCCCAAATCTAAACCTAAAATCTAAACCTAACCCCAAATCTAAACCTAACCCCAAATCTAAACCTAAAATCTAAACCTAACCCCAAATCTAAACCTAACCCCAAATCTAAACCTAAAATCTAAACCTAACCCCAAATCTAAACCTAAAATCTAAACCTAACCCCAAATCTAAACCTAAAATCTAAACCTATCCCAAAATCTAAACCTAAAATCTAAACCTAAAATCTAAACCTAACCCCAAATCTAAACCTAAAATCTAAACCTAACCCCAAATCTAAACCTAACCCCAAATCTAAACCTAAAATCTAAACCTAACCCCAAATCTAAACCTAACCCCAAATCTAAACCTAAAATCTAAACCTAACCCCAAATATAAACATAAAATCTAAACCTAACCCCAAATCTAAACCTAAAATCTAAACCTAACCCCAAATCTAAACCTAAAATCTAAACCTAACCCCAAATCTAAACCTAACCCCAAATCTAAACCTAAAATCTAAACCTAACCCCAAATCTAAACCTAACCCCAAATCTAAACCTAAAATCTAAACCTAACCCCAAATCTAAACCTAAAATCTAAACCTAACCCCAAATCTAAACCTAAAATCTAAACCTAACCCCAAATCTAAACCTAACCCCAAATCTAAACCTAAAATCTAAACCTAACCCCAAATCTAAACCTAAAATCTAAACCTAACCCCAAATCTAAACCTAACCCCAAATCTAAACCTAAAATCTAAACCTAACCCCAAATCTAAACCTAACCCCAAATCTAAACCTAAAATCTAAACCTAACCCCAAATATAAACATAAAATCTAAACCTAACCCCAAATCTAAACCTAAAATCTAAACCTAACCCCAAATCTAAACCTAAAATCTAAACCTAACCCCAAATCTAAACCTAAAATCTAAACCTAACCCCAAATCTAAACCTAAAATCTAAACCTAACCCCAAATCTAAACCTAACCCCAAATCTAAACCTAAAATCTAAACCTAACCCCAAATCTAAACCTAAAATCTAAACCTAACCCCAAATCTAAACCTAAAATCTAAACCTAACCCCAAATCTAAACCTAACCCCAAATCTAAACCTAAAATCTAAACCTAACCCCAAATCTAAACCTAACCCCAAATCTAAACCTAAAATCTAAACCTAACCCCAAATCTAAACCTAAAATCTAAACCTAACCCCAAATCTAAACCTAAAATCTAAACCTTTCCCCAAATATAAACCTAAAATCTAAACCTAAAATCTAAACCTAACCCAAAATCTAAACCTAAAATCTAAACCTAACCCCAAATCTAAACCTAACCCCAAATCTAAACCTAAAATCTAAACCTAACCCCAAATCTAAACCTAAAATCTAAACATAACCCCAAATCTAAACCTAAAATCTAAACATAACCCCAAATCTAAACCTAAAATCTAAACCTAACCCCAAATCTAAACCTAAAATCTAAACCTAACCCCAAATCTAAACCTAACCCCAAATCTAAACCTAAAATCTAAACCTAACCCCAAATCTAAACCTAAAATCTAAACCTAACCCCAAATCTAAACCTAAAATCTAAACCTAACCCCAAATCTAAACCTAACCCCAAATCTAAACCTAAAATCTAAACCTAACCCCAAATCTAAACCTAAAATCTAAACCTAACCCCAAATCTAAACCTAAAATCTAAACCTAACCCCAAGTCTAAACCTAACCCCAAATCTAAACCTAACCCCAAATCTAAACCTAAAATCTAAACCTAACCCCAAATCTAAACCTAGAATCTAAACCTAACCCCAAATCTAAACCTAACCCCAAATCGAAACCGAAAATCTAAACCTAACCCCAAATCTAGACTTAACCCCAAATCTAAACCTAAAATCTAAACCTAACCCCAAATCTAAACCTGAAATCTAAACCTAACCCCAAATCTAAACCTAAAATCTAAACGTAACCCGAAATCGAACCCTAACCTTAAATATAAACCTAAAATCTAAACCTAATCCCAAATCTAAACCTAAAATCTAAACCTAACCCCAAATCTAAACCTAAAATCTAAACCTAACCCCAAATCTAAACCTAACCCCAAATCTAAACCTAAAATCTAAACCTAACCCCAAATCCAAACCTAAAATCAAAACCTAACCCCAAATCTAAACCTAACCCCAAATCTAAACCTAAAATCTAAACCTAACCCCAAATCTAAACCTAAAATCTAAACCTAACCCCAAATCTAAACCTAAAATCTAAACCTAACCCCAAATCTAAACCTAAAATCTAAACCTAACCCCAAATCTAAACCTAAAATCTAAACCTATCCCAAAATCTAAACCTAAAATCTAAACCTAAAATCTAAACCTAACCCCAAATCTAAACCTAAAATCTAAACCTAACCCCAAATTTAAACCTAAAATCTAAACCTAACCCCAAATCTAAATCTAAAATCTAAACGTAACCCGAAATCGAAACCTAACCTTAAATCTAAACCTAAAATCTAAACCTAACCCCAAATCTAAACCTAAAATCTAAACCTAACCCCAAATCTAAATCTAAAATCTAAACCTAAAATCTAAACCTAACCCCAAATCTAAACCTAACCCAAAATCTAAACCTAAAATCTAAACCTAACCCCAAATCTAAACCTAAAATCTAAACCTAACCCCAAATCTAAACCTAAAATCTAAACCTAACCACAAGTCTAAACCTAACCCCAAATCTAAACCTAAAATCTAAACCTAACCCCAAATCTAAACCTAACCCAAAATCTAAACCTAAAATCTAAACCTAACCCCAAATCTAAACCTAACCCCAAATCTAAACCTAAAATCTAAACCTAACCCCAAATCTAAACCTAAAATCTAAACCTAACCCCAAATCTAAACCTAACCCCAAATCTAAACCTAAAATCTAAACCTAACCCCAAATCTAAACCTAACCCCAAATCTAAACCTAAAATCTAAACCTAACCCCAAATCTAAACCTAACCCCAAATCTAAACCTAGAATCTAAACCTAACCCCAAATCTAAACCTAACCCCAAATCTAAACCTAAAATCTAAACCTAACCCCAAATCTAAACCTAAAATCTAAACATAACCCCAAATCTAAACCTAAAATCTAAACATAACCCCAAATCTAAACCTAAAATCTAAACCTAAGCCCAAATCTAAACCTAACCCCAAATCTAAACCTAAAATCTAAACCTAACCCGAAATCTAAACCTAACCCCAAATCTAAACCTAGAATCTAAACCTAACCCCAAATCTAAACCTAACCCCAAATCTAAACCTAAAATCTAAACCTAACCCCAAATCTAAACCTAAAATCTAAACCTAACCCCAAATCTAAACCTAAAATCTAAACCTAACCCCAAATCTAAACCTAAAATCTAAACCTAACCCCAAATCTAAACCTAAAATCTAAACCTAACCCCAAATCTAAACCTAAAATCTAAACCTAACCCCAAATCTAAACCTAAAATCTAAACCTAACCCCAAATCTAAACCTAAAATCTAAACCTAACCCCAAATCTAAACCTAAAATCTAAACCTAACCCCAAATCTAAACCTAAAATCTAAACCTAACCCCAAATCTAAACCTAAAATCTAAACATAACCCCAAATCTAAACCTAAAATCTAAACCTAACCCCAAATCTAAACCTAAAATCTAAACCTAACCCCAAATCTAAACCTAACCCCAAATCTAAACCTAAAATCTAAACCTAACCCCAAATCTAAACCTAAAATCTAAACCTAACCCAAAATCTAAACCTAAAATCTAAACCTAACCCCAAATCTAAACCTAACCCCAAATCTAAACCTAAAATCTAAACCTAACCCCAAATCTAAACCTAAAATCTAAACCTAACCCCAAATCTAAACCTAACCCCAAATCTAAACCTAAAATCTAAACCTAACCCCAAATCTAAACCTAAAATCTAAACCTAACCCCAAATCTAAACCTAACCCCAAATCTAAACCTAAAATCTAAACCTAACCCCAAATCTAAACCTAAAATCTAAACCTAACCCCAAATCTAAACCTAAAATCTAAACCTATCCCAAAATCTAAACCTAAAATCTAAACCTAAAATCTAAACCTAACCCCAAATCTAAACCTAAAATCTAAACCTAACCCCAAATTTAAACCTAAAATCTAAACCTAACCCCAAATCTAAATCTAAAATCTAAACGTAACCCGAAATCGAAACCTAACCTTAAATCTAAACCTAAAATCTAAACCTAACCCCAAATCTAAACCTAAAATCTAAACCTAACCCCAAATCTAAATCTAAAATCTAAACCTAAAATCTAAACCTAACCCCAAGTCTAAACCTAAAATCTAAACCTAACCCCAAATCTAAACCTAACCCCAAATCTAAACCTAACCCAAAATCTAAACCTAAAATCTAAACCTAACCCCAAATCTAAACCTAAAATCTAAACCTAACCCCAAATCTAAACCTAAAATCTAAACCTAACCACAAGTCTAAACCTAACCCCAAATCTAAACCTAAAATCTAAACCTAACCCCAAATCTAAACCTAACCCAAAATCTAAACCTAAAATCTAAACCTAACCCCAAATCTAAACCTAACCCCAAATCTAAACCTAAAATCTAAACCTAACCCCAAATCTAAACCTAAAATCTAAACCTAACCCCAAATCTAAACCTAACCCCAAATCTAAACCTAAAATCTAAACCTAACCCCAAATCTAAACCTAACCCCAAATCTAAACCTAAAATCTAAACCTAACCCCAAATCTAAACCTAACCCCAAATCTAAACCTAAAATCTAAACCTAACCCCAAATCTAAACCTAACCCCAAATCTAAACCTAAAATCTAAACCTAACCCCAAATCTAAACCTAACCCCAAATCTAAACCTAAAATCTAAACCTAACCCCAAATTTAAACCTAAAATCTAAACCTAACCCCAAATCTAAACCTAAAATCTAAACCTAACCCCAAATCTAAACCTAACCCCAAATCTAAACCTATAATCTAAACCTAACCCCAAATCTAAACCTAAAATCTAAACCTAACCCCAAATCTAAACCTAACCCCAAATCTAAACCTAAAATCTAAACCTAACCCCAAATCTAAACCTAACCCCAAATCTAAACCTAAAATCTAAACCTAACCCCAAATCTAAACCTAACCCCAAATCTAAACCTAAAATCTAAAACTAACCCCAAATCTAAACCTAAAATCTAAACCTAACCCCAAATCTAAACCTAACCCCAAATCTAAACCTAAAATCTAAACCTAACCCCAAATCTAAACCTAAAATCTAAACCTAACCCCAAATCTAAACCTAAAATCTAAACCTAACCCCAAATCTAAACCTAACCCCAAATCTAAACCTAAAATCTAAACCTAACCCCAAATCTAAACCTGAAATCTAAACCTAACCTCAAATCTAAACCTAAAATCTAAACCTAACCCCAAATCTAAACCTAAAATCTAAACGTAACCCGAAATCGAAACCTAACCTTAAATCTAAACCTAAAATCTAAACCTAACCCCAAATCTAAACCTAAAATCTAAACCTAAAATCTAAACCTAAACCCAAATCTAAATCTAAAATCTAAACCTAACCCCAAATCTAAACCTAACCCCAAATCTAAAACTAAAATCTAAACCTAACCCCAAATCTAAACCTAAAATCTAAACCTAACCCCAAATCTAAACCTAACCCCAAATCTAAACCTAAAATCTAAACCTAACCCCAAATCTAAACCTAAAATCTAAACCTAACCCCAAATCTAAACCTAAAATCTAAACCTAACCCCAAATCTAAACCTAACCCCAAATCTAAACCTAAAATCTAAACCTAACCCCAAATCTAAACCTAAAATCTAAACCTAACCCCAAGTCTAAACCTAACCCCAAATCTAAACCTAACCCCAAATCTAAACCTAAAATCTAAACCTAACCCCAAATCTAAACCTAAAATCTAAACCTAACCCCAAATCTAAACCTAACCCCAAATCTAAACCTAAAATCTAAACCTAACCCCAAATCTAAACCTAAAATCTAAACCTAACCCCAAATCTAAACCTAACCCCAAATCTAAACCTAAAATCTAAACCTAACCCCAAATCTAAACCTAACCCCAAATCTAAACCTAAAATCTAAACCTAACCCCAAATTTAAACCTAAAATCTAAACCTAACCCCAAGTCTAAACCTAAAATCTAAACCTAACCCCAAATCTAAACCTAACCCCAAATCTAAACCTAAAATCTAAACCTAACCCCAAATCTAAACCTAAAATCTAAACCTAACCCCAAATCTAAACCTAAAATCTAAACCTTTCCCCAAATCTAAACCTAAAATCTAAACCTAAAATCTAAACCTAACCCAAAATCTAAACCTAAAATCTAAACCTAACCCCAAATCTAAACCTAACCCCAAATCTAAACCTAAAATCTAAACCTAACCCCAAATCTAAACCTAACCCCAAATCTAAACCTAGAATCTAAACCTAACCCCAAATCTAAACCTAAAATCTAAACCTAACCCCAAATCTAAACCTAAAATCTAAACCTAACCCCAAATCTAAACCTAAAATCTAAACCTAACCCCAAATCTAAACCTAAAATCTAAACCTAACCCCAAATCTAAACCTAAAATCTAAACCTAACCCCAAATCTAAACCTAACCCCAAATCTAAACCTAAAATCTAAACCTAACCCCAAATCTAAACCTAAAATCTAAACCTAACCCCAAATCTAAACCTAAAATCTAAACCTAACCCCAAATCTAAACCTAAAATCTAAACCTAACCCCAAATCTAAACCTAAAATCTAAACCTAACCCCAAATCTAAACCTAACCCCAAATCTAAACCTAAAATCTAAACCTAACCCCAAATCTAAACCTAAAATCTAAACCTAACCCCAAATCTAAACCTAACCCCAAATCTAAACCTAAAATCTAAACCTAACCCCAAATCTAAACCTAAAATCTAAACCTAACCCCAAATCTAAACCTAAAATCTAAACCTAACCCCAAATCTAAACCTAAAATCTAAACCTAACCCCAAATCTAAACCTAACCCCAAATCTAAACCTAAAATCTAAACCTAACCCCAAATCTAAACCTAACCCCAAATCTAAACCTAAAATCTAAACCTAACCCCAAATCTAAACCTAAAATCTAAACCTAACCCCAAATCTAAACCTAAAATCTAAACCTAACCCCAAATTTAAACCTAAAATCTAAACCTAACCCCAAATCTAAATCTAAAATCTAAACGTAACCCGAAATCGAAACCTAACCTTAAATCTAAACCTAAAATCTAAACCTAACCCCAAATCTAAACCTAAAATCTAAACCTAACCCCAAATCTAAATCTAAAATCTAAACCTAAAATCTAAACCTAACCCCAAGTCTAAACCTAAAATCTAAACCTAACCCCAAATCTAAACCTAACCCCAAATCTAAACCTAACCCCAAATCTAAACCTAAAATCTAAACCTAACCCCAAATCTAAACCTAAAATCTAAACCTAACCCCAAATCTAAACCTAAAATCTAAACCTAACCACAAGTCTAAACCTAACCCCAAATCTAAACCTAAAATCTAAACCTAACCCCAAATCTAAACCTAACCCCAAATCTAAACCTAAAATCTAAACCTAACCCCAAATCTAAACCTAACCCCAAATCTAAACCTAAAATCTAAACCTAACCCCAAATCTAAACCTAACCCCAAATCTAAACCTAAAATCTAAACCTAACCCCAAATCTAAACCTAAAATCTAAACCTAACCCCAAATCTAAACCTAACCCCAAATCTAAACCTAAAATCTAAACCTAACCCCAAATCTAAACCTAACCCCAAATCTAAACCTAGAATCTAAACCTAACCCCAAATCTAAACCTAACCCCAAATCTAAACCTAAAATCTAAACCTAACCCCAAATCTAAACCTAACCCCAAATCTAAACCTAAAATCTAAACCTAACCCCAAATCTAAACCTAACCCCAAATCTAAACCTAAAATCTAAACCTAACCCCAAATTTAAACCTAAAATCTAAACCTAACCCCAAATCTAAACCTAAAATCTAAACCTAACCCCAAATCTAAACCTAACCCCAAATCTAAACCTATAATCTAAACCTAACCCCAAATCTAAACCTAAAATCTAAACCTAACCCCAAATCTAAACCTAACCCCAAATCTAAACCTAAAATCTAAACCTAACCCCAAATCTAAACCTAACCCCAAATCTAAACCTAAAATCTAAACCTAACCCCAAATCTAAACCTAACCCCAAATCTAAACCTAAAATCTAAACCTAACCCCAAATATAAACATAAAATCGAAACCTAACCCCAAATCTAAACCTAAAATCTAAACCTAACCCCAAATCTAAACCTAAAATCTAAACCTAACCCCAAATCTAAACCTAAAATCTAAACCTAACCCCAAATCTAAACCTAAAATCTAAACCTAACCCCAAATCTAAACCTAACCCCAAATCTAAACCTAAAATCTAAACCTAACCCCAAATCTAAACCTGAAATCTAAACCTAACCTCAAATCTAAACCTAAAATCTAAACCTAACCCCAAATCTAAACCTAAAATCTAAACGTAACCCGAAATCGAAACCTAACCTTAAATCTAAACCTAAAATCTAAACCTAACCCCAAATCTAAACCTAAAATCTAAACCTAAAATCTAAACCTAACCCCAAATCTAAACCCAAAATCTAAACCTAACCCCAAATCTAAACCTAACCCCAAATCTAAAACTAAAATCTAAACCTAACCCCAAATCTAAACCTAAAATCTAAACCTAACCCCAAATCTAAACCTAACCCCAAATCTAAACCTAAAATCTAAACCTAACCCCAAATCTAAACCTAACCCCAAATCTAAACCTAAAATCTAAACCTAACCCCAAATCTAAACCTAACCCCAAATCTAAACCTAAAATCTAAACCTAACCCCAAATCTAAACCTAAAATCTAAACCTAACCCCAAGTCTAAACCTAACCCCAAATCTAAACCTAACCCCAAATCTAAACCTAAAATCTAAACCTAACCCCAAATCTAAACCTAAAATCTAAACCTAACCCCAAATCTAAACCTAACCCCAAATCTAAACCTAAAATCTAAACCTAACCCCAAATCTAAACCTAACCCCAAATCTAAACCTAAAATCTAAACCTAACCCCAAATTTAAACCTAAAATCTAAACCTAACCCCAAATCTAAACCTAAAATCTAAACCTAACCCCAAATCTAAACCTAATCCCAAATCTAAACCTAAAATCTAAACCTAACCCCAAATCTAAACCTAACCCCAAATCTAAACCTAAAATCTAAACCTAACCCCAAATCTAAACCTAAAATCTAAACCTAACCCCAAATCTAAACCTAAAATCTAAACCTTTCCCCGAATCTAAACCTAAAATCTAAACCTAAAATCTAAACCTAACCCAAAATCTAAACCTAAAATCTAAACCTAACCCCAAATCTAAACCTAACCCCAAATCTAAACCTAAAATCTAAACCTAACCCCAAATCTAAACCTAACCCCAAATCTAAACCTAGAATCTAAACCTAACCCCAAATCTAAACCTAAAATCTAAACCTAACCCCAAATCTAAACCTAAAATCTAAACATAACCCCAAATCTAAACCTAAAATCTAAACCTAACCCCAAATCTAAACCTAAAATCTAAACCTAACCCCAAATCTAAACCTAACCCCAAATCTAAACCTAAAATCTAAACCTAACCCCAAATCTAAACCTAAAATCTAAACCTAACCCCAAATCTAAACCTAAAATCTAAACCTAACCCCAAATCTAAACCTAAAATCTAAACCTAACCCCAAATCTAAACCTAAAATCTAAACCTAACCCCAAATCTAAACCTAAAATCTAAACCTAACCCCAAATCTAAACCTAAAATCTAAACCTAACCCCAAATCTAAACCTAAAATCTAAACATAACCCCAAATCTAAACCTAAAATCTAAACCTAACCCCAAATCTAAACCTAAAATCTAAACCTAACCCCAAATCTAAACCTAAAATCTAAACCTTACCCCAAATCTAAACCTAAAATCTAAACATAACCCCAAATCTAAACCTAAAATCTAAACATAACCCCAAATCTAAACCTAAAATCTAAACCTAACCCCAAATCTAAACCTAAAATCTAAACCTAACCCCAAATCTAAACCTAACCCCAAATCTAAACCTAAAATCTAAACCTAACCCCAAATCTAAACCTAAAATCTAAACCTAACCCCAAATCTAAACCTAACCCCAAATCTAAACCTAAAATCTAAACCTAACCCCAAATCTAAACCTAAAATCTAAACCTAACCCCAAATCTAAACCTAAAATCTAAACCTAACCCCAAATCTAAACCTAAAATCTAAACCTAACCCCAAATCTAAACCTAACCCCAAATCTAAACCTAAAATCTAAACCTAACCCCAAATCTAAACCTAACCCCAAATCTAAACCTAAAATCTAAACCTAACCCCAAATCTAAACCTAAAATCTAAACCTAACCCCAAATCTAAACCTAAAATCTAAACCTATCCCAAAATCTAAACCTAAAATCTAAACCTAAAATCTAAACCTAACCCCAAATCTAAATCTAAAATCTAAACGTAACCCGAAATCGAAACCTAACCTTAAATCTAAACCTAAAATCTAAACCTAACCCCAAATCTAAACCTAAAATCTAAACCTAACCCCAAATCTAAATCTAAAATCTAAACCTAAAATCTAAACCTAACCCCAAGTCTAAACCTAAAATCTAAACCTAACCCCAAATCTAAACCTAACCCCAAATCTAAACCTAACCCAAAATCTAAACCTAAAATCTAAACCTAACCCCAAATCTAAACCTAAAATCTAAACCTAACCCCAAATCTAAACCTAAAATCTAAACCTAACCACAAGTCTAAACCTAACCCCAAATCTAAACCTAAAATCTAAACCTAACCCCAAATCTAAACCTAACCCCAAATCTAAACCTAAAATCTAAACCTAACCCCAAATCTAAACCTAAAATCTAAACCTAACCCCAAATCTAAACCTAAAATCTAAACCTATCCCAAAATCTAAACCTAAAATCTAAACCTAAAATCTAAACCTAACCCCAAATCTAAATCTAAAATCTAAACGTAACCCGAAATCGAAACCTAACCTTAAATCTAAACCTAAAATCTAAACCTAACCCCAAATCTAAACCTAAAATCTAAACCTAACCCCAAATCTAAATCTAAAATCTAAACCTAAAATCTAAACCTAACCCCAAGTCTAAACCTAAAATCTAAACCTAACCCCAAATCTAAACCTAACCCCAAATCTAAACCTAACCCAAAATCTAAACCTAAAATCTAAACCTAACCCCAAATCTAAACCTAAAATCTAAACCTAACCCCAAATCTAAACCTAAAATCTAAACCTAACCACAAGTCTAAACCTAACCCCAAATCTAAACCTAACCCCAAATCTAAACCTAAAATCTAAACCTAACCCCAAATCTAAACCTAAAATCTAAACCTAACCCCAAATCTAAACCTAACCCCAAATCTAAACCTAAAATCTAAACCTAACCCCAAATCTAAACCTAACCCCAAATCTAAACCTAAAATCTAAACCTAACCCCAAATCTAAACCTAACCCCAAATCTAAACCTAGAATCTAAACCTAACCCCAAATCTAAATCTAACCCCAAAACTAAACCTAAAATCTAAACCTAACCCCAAATCTAAACCTAAAATCTAAACCTAACCCCAAATCTAAACCTAAAATCTAAACCTAACCCCAAATCTAAACCTAAAATCTAAACCTAACCCCAAATCTAAACCTAACCCCAAATCTAAACCTAAAATCTAAACCTAACCCCAAATCTAAACCTAAAATCTAAACCTAACCCCAAATCTAAACCTAAAATCTAAACCTAACCCCAAATCTAAACCTAAAATCTAAACCTAACCCCAAATCTAAACCTAAAATCTAAACCTAACCCCAAATCTAAACCTAAAATCTAAACCTAACCCCAAATCTAAACCTAACCCCAAATCTAAACCTAAAATCTAAACCTAACCCCAAATCTAAACCTAAAATCTAAACCTAACCCCAAATCTAAACCTAAAATCTAAACCTAACCCCAAATTTAAACCTAAAATCTAAACCTAACCCCAAATCTAAATCTAAAATCTAAACGTAACCCGAAATCGAAACCTAACCTTAAATCTAAACCTAAAATCTAAACCTAACCCCAAATCTAAACCTAAAATCTAAACCTAACCCCAAATCTAAATCTAAAATCTAAACCTAAAATCTAAACCTAACCCCAAGTCTAAACCTAAAATCTAAACCTAACCCCAAATCTAAACCTAACCCCAAATCTAAACCTAACCCCAAATCTAAACCTAAAATCTAAACCTAACCCCAAATCTAAACCTAAAATCTAAACCTAACCCCAAATCTAAACCTAATATCTAAACCTAACCACAAGTCTAAACCTAACCCCAAATCTAAACCTAAAATCTAAACCTAACCCCAAATCTAAACCTAACCCCAAATCTAAACCTAAAATCTAAACCTAACCCCAAATCTAAACCTAACCCCAAATCTAAACCTAAAATCTAAACCTAACCCCAAATCTAAACCTAACCCCAAATCTAAACCTAAAATCTAAACCTAACCCCAAATCTAAACCTAAAATCTAAACCTAACCCCAAATCTAAACCTAACCCCAAATCTAAACCTAAAATCTAAACCTAACCCCAAATCTAAACCTAACCCCAAATCTAAACCTAACCCCAAATCTAAACCTAAAATCTAAACCTAACCCCAAATCTAAACCTAAAATCTAAACCTAACCCCAAATCTAAACCTAACCCCAAATCTAAACCTAAAATCTAAACCTAACCCCAAATCTAAACCTAACCCCAAATCTAAACCTAAAATCTAAACCTAACCCCAAATTTAAACCTAAAATCTAAACCTAACCCCAAATCTAAACCTAAAATCTAAACCTAACCCCAAATCTAAACCTAACCCCAAATCTAAACCTATAATCTAAACCTAACCCCAAATCTAAACCTAAAATCTAAACCTAACCCCAAATCTAAACCTAACCCCAAATCTAAACCTAAAATCTAAACCTAACCCCAAATCTAAACCTAACCCCAAATCTAAACCTAAAATCTAAACCTAACCCCAAATCTAAACCTAACCCCAAATCTAAACCTAAAATCTAAACCTAACCCCAAATCTAAACCTAAAATCTAAACCTAACCCCAAATCTAAACCTAACCCCAAATCTAAACCTAAAATCTAAACCTAACCCCAAATCTAAACCTAAAATCTAAACCTAACCCCAAATCTAAACCTAAAATCTAAACCTAACCCCAAATCTAAACCTAACCCCAAATCTAAACCTAAAATCTAAACCTAACCCCAAATCTAAACCTGAAATCTAAACCTAACCTCAAATCTAAACCTAAAATCTAAACCTAACCCCAAATCTAAACCTAAAATCTAAACGTAACCCGAAATCGAAACCTAACCTTAAATCTAAACCTAAAATCTAAACCTAACCCCAAATCTAAACCTAAAATCTAAACCTAAAATCTAAACCTAACCCCAAATCTAAACCTAAAATCTAAACCTAACCCCAAATCTAAACCTAACCCCAAATCTAAAACTAAAATCTAAACCTAACCCCAAATCTAAACCTAAAATCTAAACCTAACCCCAAATCTAAACCTAACCCCAAATCTAAACCTAAAATCTAAACCTAACCCCAAATCTAAACCTAACCCCAAATCTAAACCTAAAATCTAAACCTAACCCCAAATCTAAACCTAACCCCAAATCTAAACCTAAAATCTAAACCTAACCCCAAATCTAAACCTAAAATCTAAACCTAACCCCAAGTCTAAACCTAACCCCAAATCTAAACCTAACCCCAAATCTAAACCTAAAATCTAAACCTAACCCCAAATCTAAACCTAAAATCTAAACCTAACCCCAAATCTAAACCTAACCCCAAATCTAAACCTAAAATCTAAACCTAACCCCAAATCTAAACCTAACCCCAAATCTAAACCTAAAATCTAAACCTAACCCCAAATTTAAACCTAAAATCTAAACCTAACCCCAAATCTAAACCTAAAATCTAAACCTAACCCCAAATCTAAACCTAATCCCAAATCTAAACCTAAAATCTAAACCTAACCCCAAATCTAAACCTAACCCCAAATCTAAACCTAAAATCTAAACCTAACCCCAAATCTAAACCTAAAATCTAAACCTAACCCCAAATCTAAACCTAAAATCTAAACCTTTCCCAAATCTAAACCTAAAATCTAAACCTAAAATCTAAACCTAACCCAAAATCTAAACCTAAAATCTAAACCTAACCCCAAATCTAAACCTAACCCCAAATCTAAACCTAAAATCTAAACCTAACCCCAAATCTAAACCTAACCCCAAATCTAAACCTAGAATCTAAACCTAACCCCAAATCTAAACCTAAAATCTAAACCTAACCCCAAATCTAAACCTAAAATCTAAACATAACCCCAAATCTAAACCTAAAATCTAAACATAACCCCAAATCTAAACCTAAAATCTAAACCTAACCCCAAATCTAAACCTAAAATCTAAACCTAACCCCAAATCTAAACCTAACCCCAAATCTAAACCTAAAATCTAAACCTAACCCCAAATCTAAACCTAAAATCTAAACCTAACCCCAAATCTAAACCTAAAATCTAAACCTAACCCCAAATCTAAACCTAAAATCTAAACCTAACCCCAAATCTAAACCTAAAATCTAAACCTAACCCCAAATCTAAACCTAAAATCTAAACCTAACCCCAAATCTAAACCTAAAATCTAAACCTAACCCCAAATCTAAACCTAAAATCTAAACATAACCCCAAATCTAAACCTAAAATCTAAACCTAACCCCAAATCTAAACCTAAAATCTAAACCTAACCCCAAATCTAAACCTAAAATCTAAACCTTACCCCAAATCTAAACCTAAAATCTAAACATAACCCCAAATCTAAACCTAAAATCTAAACATAACCCCAAATCTAAACCTAAAATCTAAACCTAACCCCAAATCTAAACCTAAAATCTAAACCTAACCCCAAATCTAAACCTAACCCCAAATCTAAACCTAAAATCTAAACCTAACCCCAAATCTAAACCTAAAATCTAAACCTAACCCCAAATCTAAACCTAACCCCAAATCTAAACCTAAAATCTAAACCTAACCCCAAATCTAAACCTAAAATCTAAACCTAACCCAAATCTAAACCTAAAATCTAAACCTAACCCCAAATCTAAACCTAAAATCTAAACCTAACCCCAAATCTAAACCTAACCCCAAATCTAAACCTAAAATCTAAACCTAACCCCAAATCTAAACCTAACCCCAAATCTAAACCTAAAATCTAAACCTAACCCCAAATCTAAACCTAAAATCTAAACCTAACCCCAAATCTAAACCTAAAATCTAAACCTATCCCAAAATCTAAACCTAAAATCTAAACCTAAAATCTAAACCTAACCCCAAATCTAAATCTAAAATCTAAACGTAACCCGAAATCGAAACCTAACCTTAAATCTAAACCTAAAATCTAAACCTAACCCCAAATCTAAACCTAAAATCTAAACCTAACCCCAAATCTAAATCTAAAATCTAAACCTAAAATCTAAACCTAACCCCAAGTCTAAACCTAAAATCTAAACCTAACCCCAAATCTAAACCTAACCCCAAATCTAAACCTAACCCAAAATCTAAACCTAAAATCTAAACCTAACCCCAAATCTAAACCTAAAATCTAAACCTAACCCCAAATCTAAACCTAAAATCTAAACCTAACCACAAGTCTAAACCTAACCCCAAATCTAAACCTAAAATCTAAACCTAACCCCAAATCTAAACCTAACCCAAAATCTAAACCTAAAATCTAAACCTAACCCCAAATCTAAACCTAACCCCAAATCTAAACCTAAAATCTAAACCTAACCCCAAATCTAAACCTAAAATCTAAACCTAACCCCAAATCTAAACCTAACCCCAAATCTAAACCTAAAATCTAAACCTAACCCCAAATCTAAACCTAACCCCAAATCTAAACCTAAAATCTAAACCTAACCCCAAATCTAAACCTAACCCCAAATCTAAACCTAGAATCTAAACCTAACCCCTAAACCTAGAATCTAAACCTAACCCCAAATCTAAACCTAACCCCAAAACTAAACCTAAAATCTAAACCTAACCCCAAATCTAAACCTAAAATCTAAACATAACCCCAAATCTAAACCTAAAATCTAAACATAACCCCAAATCTAAACCTAAAATCTAAACTAACCCCAAATCTAAACTAACCCCAAATCTAAACCTAAAATCTAAACCTAACCCCCAAATCTAAACCTAAAATCTAAACCTAACCCCAAATCTAACCTAAAATCTAAACCTAACCCCAATCTAAACCTAAAATCTAAACCTAACCCAAATCTAAACCTAAAATCTAAACCTAACCCCAAATCTAAACCTAAAATCTAACCTAACCCCAAATCTAAACCTAAAATCTAAACCTAACCCAAATCTAAACTAACCCCAAATCTAAACCTAAAATCTAAACCTAACCCCAAATCTAAACTAAAATCTAAACCTAACCCAAAATCTAAACCTAAAATCTAAACCTAACCCAAATCTAAACCTAACCCCAAATCTAAATCTAAAATCTAAACCTAACCCCAAATCTAAACCTAAAATCTAAACCTAACCCCAAATCTAAACCTAACCCCAAATCTAAACCTAAAATCTAAACCTAACCCCAAATCTAAACCTAAATCTAAACCTAACCCCAAATCTAAACCTAACCCCAAATCTAAACCTAAAATCTAAACCTAACCCCAAATCTAAACCTAAAATCTAAACCTAACCCCAAATCTAAACCTAAAATCTAAACCTAACCCCAAATCTAAACCTAAAATCTAAACCTAAAATCTAACCTAACCCCAAATCTAAACCTAAAATCTAAACCTAACCCCAAATTTAAACCTAAAATCTAAACCTAACCCCAAATCTAAATCTAAAATCTAAACGTAACCCGAAATCGAAACCTAACCTTAAATCTAAACCTAAAATCTAAACCTAACCCCAAATCTAAACCTAAAATCTAAACCTAACCCCAAATCTAAATCTAAAATCTAAACCTAAAATCTAAACCTAACCCCAAGTCTAAACCTAAAATCTAAACCTAACCCAAATCTAAACCTAACCCCAAATCTAAACCTAACCCAAAATCTAAACCTAAAATCTAAACCTAACCCCAAATCTAAACCTAAAATCTAAACCTAACCCCAAATCTAAACCTAAAATCTAAACCTAACCACAAGTCTAAACCTAACCCCAAATCTAAACCTAAAATCTAAACCTAACCCCAAATCTAAACCTAACCCAAAATCTAAACCTAAAATCTAAACCTAACCCCAAATCTAAACCTAACCCCAAATCTAAACCTAAAATCTAAACCTAACCCCAAATCTAAACCTAAAATCTAAACCTAACCCCAAATCTAAACCTAACCCCAAATCTAAACCTAAAATCTAAACCTAACCCCAAATCTAAACCTAACCCCAAATCTAAACCTAAAATCTAAAACCTAACCCCAAATCTAAACCTAACCCCAAATCTAAACCTAGAATCTAAACCTAACCCCAAATCTAAACCTAACCCCAAATCTAAACCTAAAATCTAAACCTAACCCCAAATCTAAACCTAACCCCAAATCTAAACCTAAAATCTAAACCTAACCCCAAATTTAAACCTAAAATCTAACCTAACCCCAAATCTAAACCTAAAATCTAAACCTAACCCCAAATCTAAACCTATGATCTAAACCTAACCCCAAATCTAAACCTAAAATCTAAACCTAACCCCAAATCTAAACCTAACCCAAATCTAAACCTAAAATCTAAACCTAACCCAAATCTAAACCTAACCCCAAATCTAAACCTAAAATCTAAACCTAACCCCAAATCTAAACCTAACCCCAAATCTAAACCTAAAATCTAAACCTAACCCCAAATCTAAACCTAAAATCTAAACCTAACCCCAAATCTAAACCTAACCCCAAATCTAAACCTAAATCTAAACCTAACCCCAAATCTAAACCTAAAATCTAAACCTAACCCCAAATCTAAACCTAAAATCTAAACCTAACCCCAAATCTAAACCTAACCCCAAATCTAAACCTAAAACCTAAACCTAACCCCAAATCTAAACCTGAAATCTAAACCTAACCTCAAATCTAAACCTAAAATCTAAACCTAACCCCAAATCTAAACCTAAAATCTAAACGTAACCCGAAATCGAAACCTAACCTTAAATCTAAACCTAAAATCTAAACCTAACCCCAAATCTAAACCTAAAATCTAAACCTAAAATCTAAACCTAAACCCAAATCTAAACCTAAAATCTAAACCTAACCCCAAATCTAAACCTAACCCCAAATCTAAAACTAAAATCTAAACCTAACCCCAAATCTAAACCTAAAATCTAAACCTAACCCCAAATCTAAACCTAACCCCAAATCTAAACCTAAAATATAAACCTAACCCCAAATCTAAACCTAACCCCAAATCTAAACCTAAAATCTAAACCTAACCCCAAATCTAAACCTAACCCCAAATCTAAACCTAAAATCTAAACCTAACCCCAAATCTAAACCTAAAATCTAAACCTAACCCCAAGTCTAAACCTAACCCCAAATCTAAACCTAACCCCAAATCTAAACCTAAAATCTAAACCTAACCCAAATCTAAACCTAAAATCTAAACCTAACCCAAATCTAAACCTAACCCCAAATCTAAACCTAAAATCTAAACCTAACCCCAAATCTAAACCTAACCCCAAATCTAAACCTAAAATCTAAACCTAACCCCAAATTTAAACCTAAAATCTAAACCTACCCCAAATCTAAACCTAAAATCTAAACCTAACCCCAAATCTAAACCTAACCCCAAATCTAACCTAAAATCTAAACCTAACCCCAAATCTAAACCTAAAATCTAAACCTAACCCCAAATCTAAACCTAACCCCAAATCTAAACCTAAAATCTAAACCTAACCCCAAATCTAAACCTAAAATCTAAACCTAACCCCAAATCTAAACCTAAAATCTAAACCTAACCACAAGTCTAAACCTAACCCCAAATCTAAACCTATAATCTAAACCTAACCCCAAATACAAACCTAAAATCTAAACCTAACCCCAAATCTAAACCTAACCCCAAATCTAAACCTAAAATCTAAACCTAACCCCAAATCTAAACCTAAAATCTAAACCTAACCCCAAATCTAAACCTAAAATCTAAACCTAACCCCAAATCTAAACCTAAAATCTAAACCTAACCCCAAATCTAAACCTAACCCAAATCTAAACCTAAAATCTAAACCTAACCCCAAATCTAAACCTAACCCCAAATCTAAACCTAAAATCTAAACCTAACCCCAAATCTAAACCTAAAATCTAAACCTAACCCCAAATCTAAACCTAAAATCTAAACCTAACCCCAAATCTAAACCTAAAATCTAAACCTAACCCCAAATCTAAACCTAACCCAAATCTAAACCTAAAATCTAAACCTAACCCCAAATCTAAACCTGAAATCTAAACCTAACCTCAAATCTAAACCTAAATCTAAACCTAACCCCAAATCTAAACCTAAAATCTAAACGTAACCCGAAATCGAAACCTAACCTTAAATCTAAACCTAAAATCTAAACCTAACCCAAATCTAAACCTAAAATCTAAACCTAAACCCAAATCTAAACCTAAAATCTAAACCTAACCCCAAATCTAAACCTAACCCCAAATCTAAAACTAAAATCTAAACCTAACCCCAAATCTAAACCTAAAATCTAAACCTAACCCCAAATCTAAACCTAACCCCAAATCTAAACCTAAAATCTAAACCTAAATCCAAATCTAAACCTAACCCAAATCTAAACCTAAAATCTAAACCTAACCCCAAATCTAAACCTAACCCCAAATCTAAACCTAAAATCTAAACCTAACCCCAAATCTAAACCTAAAATCTAAACCTAACCCAAATCTAAACCTAAAATCTAAACCTAACCCCAAATCTAAACCTAAAATCTAAACCTAACCCCAAATCTAAACCTAAAATCTAAACCTAACCCCAAATCTAAACCTAACCCCAAATCTAAACCTAAAATCTAAACCTAACCCAAATCTAAACCTAAAATCTAAACCTAACCCCAAATCTAAACCTAAAATCTAAACCTAACCCCAAATCTAAACCTAAAATCTAAACCTAAAATCTAAACCTAACCCAAAATCTAAACCTAAAATCTAAACCTAACCCCAAATCTAAACCTAACCCCAAATCTAAACCTAAAATCTAAACCTAACCCCAAATCTAAACCTAACCCCAAATCTAAACCTAGAATCTAAACCTAACCCCAAATCTAAACCTAAAATCTAAACCTAACCCCAAATCTAAACCTAAAATCTAAACCTAACCCCAAATCTAAACCTAAAATCTAAACCTAACCCCAAATCTAAACCTAAAATCTAAACCTAACCCCAAATCTAAACCTAAAATCTAAACCTAACCCCAAATCTAAACCTAACCCCAAATCTAAACCTAAAATCTAAACCTAACCCCAAATCTAAACCTAAAATCTAAACCTAACCCCAAATCTAAACCTAAAATCTAAACCTAACCCCAAATCTAAACCTAAAATCTAAACCTAACCCCAAATCTAACCTAAAATCTAAACCTAACCCCAAATCTAAACCTAACCCCAAATCTAAACCTAAAATCTAAACCTAACCCCAAATCTAAACCTAAAATCTAAACCTAACCCCAAATCTAAACCTAACCCCAAATCTAAACCTAAAATCTAAACTAACCCCAAATCTAAACCTAAAATCTAAACCTAACCCCAAATCTAAACCTAAAATCTAAACCTAACCCCAAATCTAAACCTAAAATCTAAACCTAACCCCAAATCTAAACCTAACCCCAAATCTAAACCTAAAATCTAAACCTAACCCCAAATCTAAACCTAAAATCTAAACCTATCCCAAAATCTAAACCTAAAATCTAAACCTAAAATCTAAACCTAACCCCAAATCTAAACCTAAAATCTAAACCTAACCCCAAATTTAAACCTAAAATCTAAACCTAACCCCAAAATCTAAATCTAAAATCTAAACGTAACCCGAAATCGAAACCTAACCTTAAATCTAAACCTAAAATCTAAACCTAACCCCAAATCTAAACCTAAAATCTAACCTAACCCCAAATCTAAATCTAAAATCTAAACCTAAAATCTAAACCTAACCCCAAGTCTAAACCTAAAATCTAAACCTAACCCCAAATCTAAACCTAACCCCAAATCTAAACCTAACCCCAAATCTAAACCTAAAATCTAAACCTAACCCCAAATCTAAACCTAAAATCTAAACCTAACCCCAAATCTAAACCTAAAATCTAAACCTAACCACAAGTCTAAACCTAACCCCAAATCTAAACCTAAAATCTAAACCTAACCCCAAATCTAAACCTAACCCCAAATCTAAACCTAAAATCTAAACCTAACCCCAAATCTAAACCTAACCCCAAATCTAAACCTAAAATCTAAACCTAACCCCAAATCTAAACCTAACCCCAAATCTAAACCTAAAATCTAAACCTAACCCCAAATCTAAACCTAAAATCTAAACCTAACCCCAAATCTAAACCTAACCCCAAATCTAAACCTAAAATCTAAACCTAACCCCAAATCTAAACCTAACCCCAAATCTAAACCTAGAATCTAAACCTAACCCCAAATCTAAACCTAACCCCAAATCTAAACCTAAAATCTAAACCTAACCCCAAATCTAAACCTAACCCCAAATCTAAACCTAAAATCTAAACCTAACCCCAAATCTAAACCTAACCCCAAATCTAAACCTAAAATCTAAACCTAACCCCAAATTTAAACCTAAAATCTAAACCTAACCCCAAATCTAAACCTAAAATCTAAACCTAACCCCAAATCTAAACCTAACCCCAAATCTAAACCTATAATCTAAACCTAACCCCAAATCTAAACCTAAAATCTAAACCTAACCCCAAATCTAAACCTAACCCCAAATCTAAACCTAAAATCTAAACCTAACCCCAAATCTAAACCTAACCCCAAATCTAAACCTAAAATCTAAACCTAACCCCAAATCTAAACCTAACCCCAAATCTAAACCTAAAATCTAAACCTAACCCCAAATCTAAACCTAAAATCTAAACCTAACCCCAAATCTAAACCTAACCCCAAATCTAAACCTAAAATCTAAACCTAACCCCAAATCTAAACCTAAAATCTAAACCTAACCCCAAATCTAAACCTAAAATCTAAACCTAACCCCAAATCTAAACCTAACCCCAAATCTAAACCTAAAATCTAAACCTAACCCCAAATCTAAACCTGAAATCTAAACCTAACCTCAAATCTAAACCTAAAATCTAAACCTAACCCCAAATCTAAACCTAAAATCTAAACGTAACCCGAAATCGAAACCTAACCTTAAATCTAAACCTAAAATCTAAACCTAACCCCAAATCTAAACCTAAAATCTAAACCTAAAATCTAAACCTAACCCCAAATCTAAACCTAAAATCTAAACCTAACCCCAAATCTAAACCTAACCCCAAATCTAAAACTAAAATCTAAACCTAACCCCAAATCTAAACCTAAAATCTAAACCTAACCCCAAATCTAAACCTAACCCCAAATCTAAACCTAAAATCTAAACCTAACCCCAAATCTAAACCTAAAATCTAAACCTAACCCCAAGTCTAAACCTAACCCCAAATCTAAACCTAACCCCAAATCTAAACCTAAAATCTAAACCTAACCCCAAATCTAAACCTAAAATCTAAACCTAACCCCAAATCTAAACCTAACCCCAAATCTAAACCTAAAATCTAAACCTAACCCCAAATCTAAACCTAACCCCAAATCTAAACCTAAAATCTAAACCTAACCCCAAATTTAAACCTAAAATCTAAACCTAACCCCAAATCTAAACCTAAAATCTAAACCTAACCCCAAATCTAAACCTAATCCCAAATCTAAACCTAAAATCTAAACCTAACCCCAAATCTAAACCTAACCCCAAATCTAAACCTAAAATCTAAACCTAACCCCAAATCTAAACCTAAAATCTAAACCTAACCCCAAATCTAAACCTAAAATCTAAACCTTTCCCCAAATCTAAACCTAAAATCTAAACCTAAAATCTAAACCTAACCCAAAATCTAAACCTAAAATCTAAACCTAACCCCAAATCTAAACCTAACCCCAAATCTAAACCTAAAATCTAAACCTAACCCCAAATCTAAACCTAGAATCTAAACCTAACCCCAAATCTAAACCTAAAATCTAAACCTAACCCCAAATCTAAACCTAAAATCTAAACATAACCCCAAATCTAAACCTAAAATCTAAACATAACCCCAAATCTAAACCTAAAATCTAAACCTAACCCCAAATCTAAACCTAAAATCTAAACCTAACCCCAAATCTAAAACTAACCCCAAATCTAAACCTAAAATCTAAACCTAACCCCAAATCTAAACCTAAAATCTAAACCTAACCCCAAATCTAAACCTAAAATCTAAACCTAACCCCAAATCTAAACCTAAAATCTAAACCTAACCCCAAATCTAAACCTAAAATCTAAACCTAACCCCAAATCTAAACCTAAAATCTAAACCTAACCCCAAATCTAAACCTAAAATCTAAACCTAACCCCAAATCTAAACCTAAAATCTAAACCTAACCCCAAATCTAAACCTAAAATCTAAACATAACCCCAAATCTAAACCTAAAATCTAAACCTAACCCCAAATCTAAACCTAAAATCTAAACCTAACCCCAAATCTAAACCTAAAATCTAAACCTTACCCCAAATCTAAACCTAAAATCTAAACATAACCCCAAATCTAAACCTAAAATCTAAACATAACCCCAAATCTAAACCTAAAATCTAAACCTAACCCCAAATCTAAACCTAAAATCTAAACCTAACCCCAAATCTAAACCTAACCCCAAATCTAAACCTAAAATCTAAACCTAACCCCAAATCTAAACCTAAAATCTAAACCTAACCCCAAATCTAAACCTAACCCCAAATCTAAACCTAAAATCTAAACCTAACCCCAAATCTAAACCTAAAATCTAAACCTAACCCCAAATCTAAACCTAAAATCTAAACCTAACCCCAAATCTAAACCTAAAATCTAAACCTAACCCCAAATCTAAACCTAACCCCAAATCTAAACCTAAAATCTAAACCTAACCCCAAATCTAAACCTAACCCCAAATCTAAACCTAAAATCTAAACCTAACCCCAAATCTAAACCTAAAATCTAAACCTAACCCCAAATCTAAACCTAAAATCTAAACCTATCCCAAAATCTAAACCTAAAATCTAAACCTAAAATCTAAACCTAACCCCAAATCTAAATCTAAAATCTAAACGTAACCCGAAATCGAAACCTAACCTTAAATCTAAACCTAAAATCTAAACCTAACCCCAAATCTAAACCTAAAATCTAAACCTAACCCCAAATCTAAATCTAAAATCTAAACCTAAAATCTAAACCTAACCCCAAGTCTAAACCTAAAATCTAAACCTAACCCCAAATCTAAACCTAACCCCAAATCTAAACCTAACCCAAAATCTAAACCTAAAATCTAAACCTAACCCCAAATCTAAACCTAAAATCTAAACCTAACCCCAAATCTAAACCTAAAATCTAAACCTAACCACAAGTCTAAACCTAACCCCAAATCTAAACCTAAAATCTAAACCTAACCCCAAATCTAAACCTAACCCAAAATCTAAACCTAAAATCTAAACCTAACCCCAAATCTAAACCTAACCCCAAATCTAAACCTAAAATCTAAACCTAACCCCAAATCTAAACCTAAAATCTAAACCTAACCCCAAATCTAAACCTAACCCCAAATCTAAACCTAAAATCTAAACCTAACCCCAAATCTAAACCTAACCCCAAATCTAAACCTAAAATCTAAACCTAACCCCAAATCTAAACCTAACCCCAAATCTAAACCTAGAATCTAAACCTAACCCCAAATCTAAACCTAACCCCAAAACTAAACCTAAAATCTAAACCTAACCCCAAATCTAAACCTAAAATCTAAACATAACCCCAAATCTAAACCTAAAATCTAAACATAACCCCAAATCTAAACCTAAAATCTAAACCTAACCCCAAATCTAAACCTAACCCCAAATCTAAACCTAAAATCTAAACCTAACCCCAAATCTAAACCTAAAATCTAAACCTAACCCCAAATCTAAACCTAAAATCTAAACCTAACCCCAAATCTAAACCTAAAATCTAAACCTAACCCCAAATCTAAACCTAAAATCTAAACATAACCCCAAATCTAAACCTAAAATCTAAACCTAACCCCAAATCTAAACCTAAAATCTAAACCTAACCCCAAATCTAAACCTAACCCCAAATCTAAACCTAAAATCTAAACCTAACCCCAAATCTAAACCTAAAATCTAAACCTAACCCAAAATCTAAACCTAAAATCTAAACCTAACCCCAAATCTAAACCTAACCCCAAATCTAAACCTAAAATCTAAACCTAACCCCAAATCTAAACCTAAAATCTAAACCTAACCCCAAATCTAAACCTAACCCCAAATCTAAACCTAAAATCTAAACCTAACCCCAAATCTAAACCTAAAATCTAAACCTAACCCCAAATCTAAACCTAACCCCAAATCTAAACCTAAAATCTAAACCTAACCCCAAATCTAAACCTAAAATCTAAACCTAACCCCAAATCTAAACCTAAAATCTAAACCTAACCCCAAATCTAAACCTAAAATCTAAACCTAAAATCTAAACCTAACCCCAAATCTAAACCTAAAATCTAAACCTAACCCCAAATTTAAACCTAAAATCTAAACCTAACCCCAAATCTAAATCTAAAATCTAAACGTAACCCGAAATCGAAACCTAACCTTAAATCTAAACCTAAAATCTAAACCTAACCCCAAATCTAAACCTAAAATCTAAACCTAACCCCAAATCTAAATCTAAAATCTAAACCTAAAATCTAAACCTAACCCCAAGTCTAAACCTAAAATCTAAACCTAACCCCAAATCTAAACCTAACCCCAAATCTAAACCTAACCCAAAATCTAAACCTAAAATCTAAACCTAACCCCAAATCTAAACCTAAAATCTAAACCTAACCCCAAATCTAAACCTAAAATCTAAACCTAACCACAAGTCTAAACCTAACCCCAAATCTAAACCTAAAATCTAAACCTAACCCCAAATCTAAACCTAACCCAAAATCTAAACCTAAAATCTAAACCTAACCCCAAATCTAAACCTAACCCCAAATCTAAACCTAAAATCTAAACCTAACCCCAAATCTAAACCTAAAATCTAAACCTAACCCCAAATCTAAACCTAACCCCAAATCTAAACCTAAAATCTAAACCTAACCCCAAATCTAAACCTAACCCCAAATCTAAACCTAAAATCTAAACCTAACCCCAAATCTAAACCTAACCCCAAATCTAAACCTAGAATCTAAACCTAACCCCAAATCTAAACCTAACCCCAAATCTAAACCTAAAATCTAAACCTAACCCCAAATCTAAACCTAACCCCAAATCTAAACCTAAAATCTAAACCTAACCCCAAATTTAAACCTAAAATCTAAACCTAACCCCAAATCTAAACCTAAAATCTAAACCTAACCCCAAATCTAAACCTATGATCTAAACCTAACCCCAAATCTAAACCTAAAATCTAAACCTAACCCCAAATCTAAACCTAACCCCAAATCTAAACCTAAAATCTAAACCTAACCCCAAATCTAAACCTAACCCCAAATCTAAACCTAAAATCTAAACCTAACCCCAAATCTAAACCTAACCCCAAATCTAAACCTAAAATCTAAACCTAACCCCAAATCTAAACCTAAAATCTAAACCTAACCCCAAATCTAAACCTAACCCCAAATCTAAACCTAAAATCTAAACCTAACCCCAAATCTAAACCTAAAATCTAAACCTAACCCCAAATCTAAACCTAAAATCTAAACCTAACCCCAAATCTAAACCTAACCCCAAATCTAAACCTAAAACCTAAACCTAACCCCAAATCTAAACCTGAAATCTAAACCTAACCTCAAATCTAAACCTAAAATCTAAACCTAACCCCAAATCTAAACCTAAAATCTAAACGTAACCCGAAATCGAAACCTAACCTTAAATCTAAACCTAAAATCTAAACCTAACCCCAAATCTAAACCTAAAATCTAAACCTAAAATCTAAACCTAAACCCAAATCTAAACCTAAAATCTAAACCTAACCCCAAATCTAAACCTAACCCCAAATCTAAAACTAAAATCTAAACCTAACCCCAAATCTAAACCTAAAATCTAAACCTAACCCCAAATCTAAACCTAACCCCAAATCTAAACCTAAAATCTAAACCTAACCCCAAATCTAAACCTAACCCCAAATCTAAACCTAAAATCTAAACCTAACCCCAAATCTAAACCTAACCCCAAATCTAAACCTAAAATCTAAACCTAACCCCAAATCTAAACCTAAAATCTAAACCTAACCCCAAGTCTAAACCTAACCCCAAATCTAAACCTAACCCCAAATCTAAACCTAAAATCTAAACCTAACCCCAAATCTAAACCTAAAATCTAAACCTAACCCCAAATCTAAACCTAACCCCAAATCTAAACCTAAAATCTAAACCTAACCCCAAATCTAAACCTAACCCCAAATCTAAACCTAAAATCTAAACCTAACCCCAAATTTAAACCTAAAATCTAAACCTAACCCCAAATCTAAACCTAAAATCTAAACCTAACCCCAAATCTAAACCTAACCCCAAATCTAAACCTAAAATCTAAACCTAACCCCAAATCTAAACCTAAAATCTAAACCTAACCCCAAATCTAAACCTAACCCCAAATCTAAACCTAAAATCTAAACCTAACCCCAAATCTAAACCTAAAATCTAAACCTAACCCCAAATCTAAACCTAAAATCTAAACCTAACCACAAGTCTAAACCTAACCCCAAATCTAAACCTATAATCTAAACCTAACCCCAAATACAAACCTAAAATCTAAACCTAACCCCAAATCTAAACCTAACCCCAAATCTAAACCTAAAATCTAAACCTAACCCCAAATCTAAACCTAAAATCTAAACCTAACCCCAAATCTAAACCTAAAATCTAAACCTAACCCCAAATCTAAACCTAAAATCTAAACCTAACCCCAAATCTAAACCTAACCCCAAATCTAAACCTAAAATCTAAACCTAACCCCAAATCTAAACCTAACCCCAAATCTAAACCTAAAATCTAAACCTAACCCCAAATCTAAACCTAAAATCTAAACCTAACCCCAAATCTAAACCTAAAATCTAAACCTAACCCCAAATCTAAACCTAAAATCTAAACCTAACCCCAAATCTAAACCTAACCCCAAATCTAAACCTAAAATCTAAACCTAACCCCAAATCTAAACCTGAAATCTAAACCTAACCTCAAATCTAAACCTAAAATCTAAACCTAACCCCAAATCTAAACCTAAAATCTAAACGTAACCCGAAATCGAAACCTAACCTTAAATCTAAACCTAAAATCTAAACCTAACCCCAAATCTAAACCTAAAATCTAAACCTAAACCCAAATCTAAACCTAAAATCTAAACCTAACCCCAAATCTAAACCTAACCCCAAATCTAAAACTAAAATCTAAACCTAACCCCAAATCTAAACCTAAAATCTAAACCTAACCCCAAATCTAAACCTAACCCCAAATCTAAACCTAAAATCTAAACCTAAATCCAAATCTAAACCTAACCCCAAATCTAAACCTAAAATCTAAACCTAACCCCAAATCTAAACCTAACCCCAAATCTAAACCTAAAATCTAAACCTAACCCCAAATCTAAACCTAAAATCTAAACCTAACCCCAAATCTAAACCTAAAATCTAAACCTAACCCCAAATCTAAACCTAAAATCTAAACCTAACCACAAATCTAAACCTAAAATCTAAACCTAACCCCAAATCTAAACCTAAAATCTAAACATAACCCCAAATCTAAACTTAACCCCAAATCTAAACCGAAAATCTAAACCTAACCCCAAATCTAAACCTAAAATCTAAGCCTAACCCCAAATCTAAACCTAAAATCTAAACCTAAAATCTAAACCTAACCCCAAATCTAAACCTAATCCCAAATCTAAACCTAAAATCTAAACCTAACCCCAAATCTAAACCTAACCCCAAATCTAAACCTAAAATCTAAACCTAACCCCAAATCTAAACCAAAAAATCTAAACCTAACCCCAAATCTAAACCTAAAATCTAAACCTAACCCCAAATCTAAACCTAAAATCTAAACCTAACCCCAAATCTAAACCTAACCCCAATCTAAACCTAGAATCTAAACCTAACCCCAAATCTTAACCTAACCCCAATCTAAACCTAGAATCTAAACCTAACCCCAAATCTAAACCTAACCCCAAATCTAAACCTAAAATCTAAACCTAACCCCAAATCTAAACCTAACCCCAAATCTAAACCTAAAATCTAAACCTAACCCCAAATTTAAACCTAAAATCTAAACCTAACCCCAAATCTAAATCTAAAATCTAAACGTAACCCGAAATCGAAACCTAACCTTAAATCTAAACCTAAAATCTAAACCTAACCCCAAATCTAAACCTAAAATCTAAACCTAACCCCAAATCTAAATCTAAAATCTAAACCTAAAATCTAAACCTAACCCCAAGTCTAAACCTAAAATCTAAACCTAACCCCAAATCTAAACCTAAACCCAAATCTAAACCTAAAATCTAAACCTAAAATCTAAACCTAACCCCAAGTCTAAACCTAAAATCTAAACCTAACCCCAAATCTAAACCTAACCCCAAATCTAAACCTAACCCAAAATCTAAACCTAACCCCAAATCTAAACCTAAAATCTAAACCTAACCCCAAATCTAAACCTAAAATCTAAACCTAACCCCAAATCTAAACCTAACCCCAAATCTAAACCTAACCCCAAATCTAAACCTAAAATCTAAACCTAACCCCAAATCTAAACCTAAAATCTAAACCTAACCCCAAATCTAAACCTAACCCCAAATCTAAACCTAAAATCTAAACCTAACCCCAAATCTAAACCTAACCCCAAATCTAAACCTAAAATCTAAACCTAACCCCAAATCTAAACCTAACCCCAAATCTAAACCTAGAATCTAAACCTAACCCCAAATCTAAACCTAACCCCAAATCTAAACCTAAAATCTAAACCTAACCCCAAATATAAACCTAACCCCAAATCTAAACCTAAAATCTAAACCTAACCCCAAATTTAAACCTAAAATCTAAACCTAACCCCAAATCTAAACCTAAAATCTAAACCTAACCCCAAATCTAAACCTATAATCTAAACCTAACCCCAAATCTAAACCCAAAATCTAAACCTAACCCCAAATCTAAACCTAACCCCAAATCTAAACCTAAAATCTAAACCTAACCCCAAATCTAAACCTAAAATCTAAACCTAACCCCAAATCTAAACCTAACCCCAAATCTAAACCTAAAATCTAAACCTAACCCCAAATCTAAACCTAACCCCAAATCTAAACCTAAAATCTAAACCTAACCCCAAATCTAAACCTAAAATCTAAACCTAACCCCAAATCTAAACCTAACCCCAAATCTAAACCTAAAATCTAAACCTAACCCCAAATCTAAACCTAAAATCTAAACCTAACCCCAAATCTAAACCTAAAATCTAAACCTAACCCCAAATCTAAACCTAACCCCAAATCTAAACCTAAAATCTAAACCTAACCCCAAATCTAAACCTGAAATCTAAACCTAACCTCAAATCTAAACCTAAAATCTAAACCTAACCCCAAATCTAAACTTAAATCTAAACGTAACCCGAAATCGAAACCTAACCTTAAATCTAAACCTAAAATCTAAACCTAACCCCAAATCTAAACCTAAAATCTAAACCTAAAATCTAAACCTAACCCCAAATCTAAACCTAAAATCTAAACCTAACCCCAAATCTAAACCTAACCCCAAATCTAAAACTAAAATCTAAACCTAACCCCAAATCTAAACCTAAAATCTAAACCTAACCCCAAATCTAAACCTAACCCCAAATCTAAACCTAAAATCTAAACCTAACCCCAAATCTAAACCTAACCCCAAATCTAAACCTAAAATCTAAACCTAACCCCAAATCTAAACCTAACCCCAAATCTAAACCTAAAATCTAAACCTAACCCCAAATCTAAACCTAAAATCTAAACCTAACCCCAAGTCTAAACTTAACCCCAAATCTAAACCGAAAATCTAAACCTAACCCCAAATCTAAACCTAAAATCTAAGCCTAACCCCAAATCTAAACCTAAAATCTAAACCTAAAATCTAAACCTAACCCCAAATCTAAACCTAACCCCAAATCTAAACCTAAAATCTAAACCTAACCCCAAATCTAAACCTAAAATCTAAACCTAACCCCAAATCTAAACCTAACCCCAAATCTAAACCTAAAATCTAAACCTAACCCCAAATCTAAACCTAAAATCTAAACCTAACCCCAAATCTAAACCTAAAATCTAAACCTAACCCCAAATCTAAACCTAACCCCAAATCTAAACCTAAAATCTAAACCTAACCCCAAATCTAAAACTGAAATCTAAACCTAACCTCAAATCTAAACCTAAAATCTAAACCTAACCCCAAATCTAAACCTAAAATCTAAACGTAACCCGAAATCGAAACCTAACCTTAAATCTAAACCTAAAATCTAAACCTAACCCCAAATCTAAACCTAAAATCTAAACCTAAAATCTAAACCTAAACCCAAATCTAAACCTAAAATCTAAACCTAACCCCAAATCTAAACCTAACCCCAAATCTAAAACTAAAATCTAAACCTAACCCCAAATCTAAACCTAAAATCTAAACCTAACCCCAAATCTAAACCTAACCCCAAATCTAAACCTAAAATCTAAACCTAACCCCAAATCTAAACCTAACCCCAAATCTAAACCTAAAATCTAAACCTAACCCCAAATCTAAACCTAACCCCAAATCTAAACCTAAAATCTAAACCTAACCCCAAATCTAAACCTAAAATCTAAACCTAACCCCAAGTCTAAACCTAACCCCAAATCTATACCTAACCCCAAATCTAAACCTAAAATCTGAACCTAACCCCAAATCTAAACCTAAAATCTAAACCTAACCCCAAATCTAAACCTAACCCCAAATCTAAACCTAAAATCTAAACCTAACCCCAAATCTAAACCTAACCCCAAATCTAAACCTAAAATCTAAACCTAACCCCAAATTTAAACCTAAAATCTAAACCTAACCCCAAATCTAAACCTAAAATCTAAACCTAACCCCAAATCTAAACCTAAAATCTAAACCTAACCCCAAATCTAAACCTAAAATCTAAACCTAACCCCAAATCTAAACCTAACCCCAAATCTAAACCTAAAATCTAAACCTAACCCCAAATCTAAACCTAAAATCTAAACCTAACCCCAAATCTAAACCTAAAATCTAAACCTAACCACAAGTCTAAACCTAACCCCAAATCTAAACCTATAATCTAAACCTAACCCCAAATACAAACCTAAAATCTAAACCTAACCCCAAATCTAAACCTAACCCCAAATCTAAACCTAAAATCTAAACCTAACCCCAAATCTAAACCTAAAATCTAAACCTAACCCCAAATCTAAACCTAAAATCTAAACCTAACCCCAAATCTAAACCTAAAATCTAAACCTAACCCCAAATCTAAACCTAACCCCAAATCTAAACCTAAAATCTAAACCTAACCCCAAATCTAAACCTAACCCCAAATCTAAACCTAAAATCTAAACCTAACCCCAAATCTAAACCTAAAATCTAAACCTAACCCCAAATCTAAACCTAAAATCTAAACCTAACCCCAAATCTAAACCTAACCCCAAATCTAAACCTAAAATCTAAACCTAACCCCAAATCTAAACCTGAAATCTAAACCTAACCTCAAATCTAAACCTAAAATCTAAACCTAACCCCAAATCTAAACCTAAAATCTAAACGTAACCCGAAATCGAAACCTAACCTTAAATCTAAACCTAAAATCTAAACCTAACCCCAAATCTAAACCTAAAATCTAAACCTAAACCCAAATCTAAACCTAAAATCTAAACCTAACCCCAAATCTAAACCTAACCCCAAATCTAAAACTAAAATCTAAACCTAACCCCAAATCTAAACCTAAAATCTAAACCTAACCCCAAATCTAAACCTAACCCCAAATCTAAACCTAAAATCTAAACCTAAATCCAAATCTAAACCTAACCCCAAATCTAAACCTAAAATCTAAACCTAACCCCAAATCTAAACCTAACCCCAAATCTAAACCTAAAATCTAAACCTAACCCCAAATCTAAACCTAAAATCTAAACCTAACCCCAAATCTAAACCTAAAATCTAAACCTAACCCCAAATCTAAACCTAAAATCTAAACCTAACCACAAATCTAAACCTAAAATCTAAACCTAACCCCAAATCTAAACCTAAAATCTAAACATAACCCCAAATCTAAACTTAACCCCAAATCTAAACCGAAAATCTAAACCTAACCCCAAATCTAAACCTAAAATCTAAGCCTAACCCCAAATCTAAACCTAAAATCTAAACCTAAAATCTAAACCTAACCCCAAATCTAAACCTAATCCCAAATCTAAACCTAAAATCTAAACCTAACCCCAAATCTAAACCTAACCCCAAATCTAAACCTAAAATCTAAACCTAACCCCAAATCTAAACCAAAAAATCTAAACCTAACTCCAAATCTAAACCTAAAATCTAAACCTAACCCCAAATCTAAACCTAAAATCTAAACCTAACCCCAAATCTAAACCTAACCCCAATCTAAACCTAGAATCTAAACCTAACCCCAAATCTTAACCTAACCCCAATCTAAACCTAGAATCTAAACCTAACCCCAAATCTAAACCTAACCCCAAATCTAAACCTAAAATCTAAACCTAACCCCAAATCTAAACCTAACCCCAAATCTAAACCTAAAATCTAAACCTAACCCCAAATTTAAACCTAAAATCTAAACCTAACCCCAAATCTAAATCTAAAATCTAAACGTAACCCGAAATCGAAACCTAACCTTAAATCTAAACCTAAAATCTAAACCTAACCCCAAATCTAAACCTAAAATCTAAACCTAACCCCAAATCTAAATCTAAAATCTAAACCTAAAATCTAAACCTAACCCCAAGTCTAAACCTAAAATCTAAACCTAACCCCAAATCTAAACCTAAACCCAAATCTAAACCTAAAATCTAAACCTAAAATCTAAACCTAACCCCAAGTCTAAACCTAAAATCTAAACCTAACCCCAAATCTAAACCTAACCCCAAATCTAAACCTAACCCAAAATCTAAACCTAACCCCAAATCTAAACCTAAAATCTAAACCTAACCCCAAATCTAAACCTAAAATCTAAACCTAACCCCAAATCTAAACCTAACCCCAAATCTAAACCTAACCCCAAATCTAAACCTAAAATCTAAACCTAACCCCAAATCTAAACCTAAAATCTAAACCTAACCCCAAATCTAAACCTAACCCCAAATCTAAACCTAAAATCTAAACCTAACCCCAAATCTAAACCTAACCCCAAATCTAAACCTAAAATCTAAACCTAACCCCAAATCTAAACCTAACCCCAAATCTAAACCTAGAATCTAAACCTAACCCCAAATCTAAACCTAACCCCAAATCTAAACCTAAAATCTAAACCTAACCCCAAATATAAACCTAACCCCAAATCTAAACCTAAAATCTAAACCTAACCCCAAATTTAAACCTAAAATCTAAACCTAACCCCAAATCTAAACCTAAAATCTAAACCTAACCCCAAATCTAAACCTAACCCCAAATCTAAACCTATAATCTAAACCTAACCCCAAATCTAAACCCAAAATCTAAACCTAACCCCAAATCTAAACCTAACCCCAAATCTAAACCTAAAATCTAAACCTAACCCCAAATCTAAACCTAAAATCTAAACCTAACCCCAAATCTAAACCTAACCCCAAATCTAAACCTAAAATCTAAACCTAACCCCAAATCTAAACCTAACCCCAAATCTAAACCTAACCCCAAATCTAAACCTAAAATCTAAACCTAACCCCAAATCTAAACCTAAAATCTAAACCTAACCCCAAATCTAAACCTAAAATCTAAACCTAACCCCAAATCTAAACCTAAAATCTAAACCTAACCCCAAATCTAAACCTAACCCCAAATCTAAACCTGAAATCTAAACCTAACCTCAAATCTAAACCTAAAATCTAAACCTAACCCCAAATCTAAACCTAAAATCTAAACGTAACCCGAAATCGAAACCTAACCTTAAATCTAAACCTAAAATCTAAACCTAACCCCAAATCTAAACCTAAAATCTAAACCTAAAATCTAAAACTAAACCCAAATCTAAACCTAAAATCTAAACCTAACCCCAAATCTAAACCTAACCCCAAATCTAAAACTAAAATCTAAACCTAACCCCAAATCTAAACCTAAAATCTAAACCTAACCCCAAATCTAAACCTAACCCCAAATCTAAACCTAAAATCTAAACCTAACCCCAAATCTAAACCTAACCCCAAATCTAAACCTAAAATCTAAACCTAACCCCAAATCTAAACCTAACCCCAAATCTAAACCTAAAATCTAAACCTAACCCCAAATCTAAACCTAAAATCTAAACCTAACCCCAAGTCTAAACCTAACCCCAAATCTAAACCTAACCCCAAATCTAAACCTAAAATCTAAACCTAACCCCAAATCTAAACCTAAAATCTAAACCTAACCCCAAATCTAAACCTAACCCCAAATCTAAACCTAAAATCTAAACCTAACCCCAAATCTAAACCTAACCCCAAATCTAAACCTAAAATCTAAACCTAACCCCAAATTTAAACCTAAAATCTAAACCTAACCCCAAATCTAAACCTAAAATCTAAACCTAACCCCAAATCTAAACCTAAAATCTAAACCTAACCCCAAATCTAAACCTAAAATCTAAACCTAACCCCAAATCTAAACCTAACCCCAAATCTAAACCTAAAATCTAAACCTAACCCCAAATCTAAACCTAAAATCTAAACCTAACCCCAAATCTAAACCTAAAATCTAAACCTAACCACAAGTCTAAACCTAACCCCAAATCTAAACCTATAATCTAAACCTAACCCCAAATACAAACCTAAAATCTAAACCTAACCCCAAATCTAAACCTAACCCCAAATCTAAACCTAAAATCTAAACCTAACCCCAAATCTAAACCTAAAATCTAAACCTAACCCCAAATCTAAACCTAAAATCTAAACCTAACCCCAAATCTAAACCTAAAATCTAAACCTAACCCCAAATCTAAACCTAACCCCAAATCTAAACCTAAAATCTAAACCTAACCCCAAATCTAAACCTAACCCCAAATCTAAACCTAAAATCTAAACCTAACCCCAAATCTAAACCTAAAATCTAAACCTAACCCCAAATCTAAACCTAAAATCTAAACCTAACCCCAAATCTAAACCTAAAATCTAAACCTAACCCCAAATCTAAACCTAACCCCAAATCTAAACCTAAAATCTAAACCTAACCCCAAATCTAAACCTGAAATCTAAACCTAACCTCAAATCTAAACCTAAAATCTAAACCTAACCCCAAATCTAAACCTAAAATCTAAACGTAACCCGAAATCGAAACCTAACCTTAAATCTAAACCTAAAATCTAAACCTAACCCCAAATCTAAACCTAAAATCTAAACCTAAACCCAAATCTAAACCTAAAATCTAAACCTAACCCCAAATCTAAACCTAACCCCAAATCTAAAACTAAAATCTAAACCTAACCCCAAATCTAAACCTAAAATCTAAACCTAACCCCAAATCTAAACCTAACCCCAAATCTAAACCTAAAATCTAAACCTAAATCCAAATCTAAACCTAACCCCAAATCTAAACCTAAAATCTAAACCTAACCCCAAATCTAAACCTAACCCCAAATCTAAACCTAAAATCTAAACCTAACCCCAAATCTAAACCTAAAATCTAAACCTAACCCCAAATCTAAACCTAAAATCTAAACCTAACCCCAAATCTAAACCTAAAATCTAAACCTAACCACAAATCTAAACCTAAAATCTAAACCTAACCCCAAATCTAAACCTAAAATCTAAACATAACCCCAAATCTAAACTTAACCCCAAATCTAAACCGAAAATCTAAACCTAACCCCAAATCTAAACCTAAAATCTAAGCCTAACCCCAAATCTAAACCTAAAATCTAAACCTAAAATCTAAACCTAACCCCAAATCTAAACCTAATCCCAAATCTAAACCTAAAATCTAAACCTAACCCCAAATCTAAACCTAACCCCAAATCTAAACCTAAAATCTAAACCTAACCCCAAATCTAAACCAAAAAATCTAAACCTAACCCCAAATCTAAACCTAAAATCTAAACCTAACCCCAAATCTAAACCTAAAATCTAAACCTAACCCCAAATCTAAACCTAACCCCAATCTAAACCTAGAATCTAAACCTAACCCCAAATCTTAACCTAACCCCAATCTAAACCTAGAATCTAAACCTAACCCCAAATCTAAACCTAACCCCAAATCTAAACCTAAAATCTAAACCTAACCCCAAATCTAAACCTAACCCCAAATCTAAACCTAAAATCTAAACCTAACCCCAAATTTAAACCTAAAATCTAAACCTAACCCCAAATCTAAATCTAAAATCTAAACGTAACCCGAAATCGAAACCTAACCTTAAATCTAAACCTAAAATCTAAACCTAACCCCAAATCTAAACCTAAAATCTAAACCTAACCCCAAATCTAAATCTAAAATCTAAACCTAAAATCTAAACCTAACCCCAAGTCTAAACCTAAAATCTAAACCTAACCCCAAATCTAAACCTAAACCCAAATCTAAACCTAAAATCTAAACCTAAAATCTAAACCTAACCCCAAGTCTAAACCTAAAATCTAAACCTAACCCCAAATCTAAACCTAACCCCAAATCTAAACCTAACCCAAAATCTAAACCTAACCCCAAATCTAAACCTAAAATCTAAACCTAACCCCAAATCTAAACCTAAAATCTAAACCTAACCCCAAATCTAAACCTAACCCCAAATCTAAACCTAACCCCAAATCTAAACCTAAAATCTAAACCTAACCCCAAATCTAAACCTAAAATCTAAACCTAACCCCAAATCTAAACCTAACCCCAAATCTAAACCTAAAATCTAAACCTAACCCCAAATCTAAACCTAACCCCAAATCTAAACCTAAAATCTAAACCTAACCCCAAATCTAAACCTAACCCCAAATCTAAACCTAGAATCTAAACCTAACCCCAAATCTAAACCTAACCCCAAATCTAAACCTAAAATCTAAACCTAACCCCAAATATAAACCTAACCCCAAATCTAAACCTAAAATCTAAACCTAACCCCAAATTTAAACCTAAAATCTAAACCTAACCCCAAATCTAAACCTAAAATCTAAACCTAACCCCAAATCTAAACCTAACCCCAAATCTAAACCTATAATCTAAACCTAACCCCAAATCTAAACCCAAAATCTAAACCTAACCCCAAATCTAAACCTAACCCCAAATCTAAACCTAAAATCTAAACCTAACCCCAAATCTAAACCTAAAATCTAAACCTAACCCCAAATCTAAACCTAACCCCAAATCTAAACCTAAAATCTAAACCTAACCCCAAATCTAAACCTAACCCCAAATCTAAACCTAAAATCTAAACCTAACCCCAAATCTAAACCTAAAATCTAAACCTAACCCCAAATCTAAACCTAAAATCTAAACCTAACCCCAAATCTAAACCTAAAATCTAAACCTAACCCCAAATCTAAACCTAACCCCAAATCTAAACCTAAAATCTAAACCTAACCCCAAATCTAAACCTGAAATCTAAACCTAACCTCAAATCTAAACCTAAAATCTAAACCTAACCCCAAATCTAAACTTAAATCTAAACGTAACCCGAAATCGAAACCTAACCTTAAATCTAAACCTAAAATCTAAACCTAACCCCAAATCTAAACCTAAAATCTAAACCTAAAATCTAAACCTAACCCCAAATCTAAACCTAAAATCTAAACCTAACCCCAAATCTAAACCTAACCCCAAATCTAAAACTAAAATCTAAACCTAACCCCAAATCTAAACCTAAAATCTAAACCTAACCCCAAATCTAAACCTAACCCCAAATCTAAACCTAAAATCTAAACCTAACCCCAAATCTAAACCTAACCCCAAATCTAAACCTAAAATCTAAACCTAACCCCAAATCTAAACCTAACCCCAAATCTAAACCTAAAATCTAAACCTAACCCCAAATCTAAACCTAAAATCTAAACCTAACCCCAAGTCTAAACTTAACCCCAAATCTAAACCGAAAATCTAAACCTAACCCCAAATCTAAACCTAAAATCTAAGCCTAACCCCAAATCTAAACCTAAAATCTAAACCTAAAATCTAAACCTAACCCCAAATCTAAACCTAATCCCAAATCTAAACCTAAAATCTAAACCTAACCCCAAATCTAAACCTAACCCCAAATCTAAACCTAAAATCTAAACCTAACCCCAAATCTAAACCAAAAAATCTAAACCTAACCCCAAATATAAACCTAAAATCTAAACCTAACACCAAATCTAAACCTAAAATCTAAATCTAACCCCAAATCTAAACCTAAAATCTAAACCTAACCCCAAATCTAAACCTAAAATCTAAACCTAACCCCAAATCTAAACCTAACCCCAATCTAAACCTAGAATCTAAACCTAACCCCAAATCTTAACCTAACCCCAATCTAAACCTAGAATCAAAACCTAACCCCAAATCTAAACCTAACCCCAAATCTAAACCTAAAATCTAAACCTAACCCCAAATCTTAACCTAACCCCAATCTAAACCTAGAATCTAAACCTAACCCCAAATCTAAACCTAACCCCAAATCTAAACCTAAAATCTAAACCTAACCCCAAATCTAAACCTAACCCCAAATCTAAACCTAAAATCTAAACCTAACCCCAAATTTAAACCTAAAATCTAAACCTAACCCCAAATCTAAATCTAAAATCTAAATGTAACCCGAAATCGAAACCTAACCTTAAATCTAAACCTAAAATCTAAACCTAACCCCAAATCTAAACCTAAAATCTAAACCTAACCCCAAATCTAAACCTAACCCCAAATCTAAACCTAAAATCTAAACCTAACCCCAAGTCTAAACCTAAAATCTAAACCTAACCCCAAATCTAAACCTAACCCCAAATCTAAACCTAACCCAAAATCTAAACCTAACCCCAAATCTAAACCTAAAATCTAAACCTAACCCCAAATCTAAACCTAAAATCTAAACCTAACCCCAAATCTAAACCTAACCCCAAATCTAAACCTAACCCCAAATCTAAAGCTAAAATCTAAACCTAACCCCAAATCTAAACCTAAAATCTAAACCTAACCCCAAATCTAAACCTAACCCCAAATCTAAACCTAAAATCTAAACCTAACCCCAAATCTAAACCTAAAATCTAAACCTAACCCCAAATCTAAACCTAAAATCTAAACCTAACCCCAAATCTAAACCTAAAATCTAAACCTAACCCCAAATCTAAACCTAACCCCAAATCTAAACCTGAAATCTAAACCTAACCTCAAATCTAAACCTAAAATCTAAACCTAACCCCAAATCTAAACCTAAAATCTAAACGTAACCCGAAATCGAAACCTAACCTTAAATCTAAACCTAAAATCTAAACCTAACCCCAAATCTAAACCTAAAATCTAAACCTAAAATCTAAACCTAAACCCAAATCTAAACCTAAAATCTAAACCTAACCCCAAATCTAAACCTAACCCCAAATCTAAAACTAAAATCTAAACCTAACCCCAAATCTAAACCTAAAATCTAAACCTAACCCCAAATCTAAACCTAACCCCAAATCTAAACCTAAAATCTAAACCTAACCCCAAATCTAAACCTAACCCCAAATCTAAACCTAAAATCTAAACCTAACCCCAAATCTAAACCTAACCCCAAATCTAAACCTAAAATCTAAACCTAACCCCAAATCTAAACCTAAAATCTAAACCTAACCCCAAGTCTAAACCTAACCCCAAATCTAAACCTAACCCCAAATCTAAACCTAAAATCTAAACCTAACCCCAAATCTAAACCTAAAATCTAAACCTAACCCCAAATCTAAACCTAACCCCAAATCTAAACCTAAAATCTAAACCTAACCCCAAATCTAAACCTAACCCCAAATCTAAACCTAAAATCTAAACCTAACCCCAAATTTAAACCTAAAATCTAAACCTAACCCCAAATCTAAACCTAAAATCTAAACCTAACCCCAAATCTAAACCTAAAATCTAAACCTAACCCCAAATCTAAACCTAAAATCTAAACCTAACCCCAAATCTAAACCTAACCCCAAATCTAAACCTAAAATCTAAACCTAACCCCAAATCTAAACCTAAAATCTAAACCTAACCCCAAATCTAAACCTAAAATCTAAACCTAACCACAAGTCTAAACCTAACCCCAAATCTAAACCTATAATCTAAACCTAACCCCAAATACAAACCTAAAATCTAAACCTAACCCCAAATCTAAACCTAAAATCTAAACCTAACCCCAAATCTAAACCTAAAATCTAAACCTAACCCCAAATCTAAACCTAAAATCTAAACCTAACCCCAAATCTAAACCTAACCCCAAATCTAAACCTAAAATCTAAACCTAACCCCAAATCTAAACCTGAAATCTAAACCTAACCTCAAATCTAAACCTAAAATCTAAACCTAACCCCAAATCTAAACCTAAAATCTAAACGTAACCCGAAATCGAAACCTAACCTTAAATCTAACCTAAAATCTAAACCTAACCCCAAATCTAAACCTAAAATCTAAACCTAAACCCAAATCTAAACCTAAAATCTAAACCTAACCCCAAATCTAAACCTAACCCCAAATCTAAAACTAAAATCTAAACCTAACCCCAAATCTAAACCTAAAATCTAAACCTAACCCCAAATCTAAACCTAACCCCAAATCTAAACCTAAAATCTAAACCTAAATCCAAATCTAAACCTAACCCCAAATCTAAACCTAAAATCTAAACCTAACCCCAAATCTAAACCTAACCCCAAATCTAAACCTAAAATCTAAACCTAACCCCAAATCTAAACCTAAAATCTAAACCTAACCCCAAATCTAAACCTAAAATCTAAACCTAACCCCAAATCTAAACCTAAAATCTAAACCTAACCACAAATCTAAACCTAAAATCTAAACCTAACCCCAAATCTAAACCTAAAATCTAAACATAACCCCAAATCTAAACTTAACCCCAAATCTAAACCGAAAATCTAAACCTAACCCCAAATCTAAACCTAAAATCTAAGCCTAACCCCAAATCTAAACCTAAAATCTAAACCTAAAATCTAAACCTAACCCCAAATCTAAACCTAATCCCAAATCTAAACCTAAAATCTAAACCTAACCCCAAATCTAAACCTAACCCCAAATCTAAACCTAAAATCTAAACCTAACCCCAAATCTAAACCAAAAAATCTAAACCTAACCCCAAATCTAAACCTAAAATCTAAACCTAACCCCAAATCTAAACCTAAAATCTAAACCTAACCCCAAATCTAAACCTAACCCCAATCTAAACCTAGAATCTAAACCTAACCCCAAATCTTAACCTAACCCCAATCTAAACCTAGAATCTAAACCTAACCCCAAATCTAAACCTAACCCCAAATCTAAACCTAAAATCTAAACCTAACCCCAAATCTAAACCTAACCCCAAATCTAAACCTAAAATCTAAACCTAACCCCAAATTTAAACCTAAAATCTAAACCTAACCCCAAATCTAAATCTAAAATCTAAACGTAACCCGAAATCGAAACCTAACCTTAAATCTAAACCTAAAATCTAAACCTAACCCCAAATCTAAACCTAAAATCTAAACCTAACCCCAAATCTAAATCTAAAATCTAAACCTAAAATCTAAACCTAACCCCAAGTCTAAACCTAAAATCTAAACCTAACCCCAAATCTAAACCTAAACCCAAATCTAAACCTAAAATCTAAACCTAAAATCTAAACCTAACCCCAAGTCTAAACCTAAAATCTAAACCTAACCCCAAATCTAAACCTAACCCCAAATCTAAACCTAACCCAAAATCTAAACCTAACCCCAAATCTAAACCTAAAATCTAAACCTAACCCCAAATCTAAACCTAAAATCTAAACCTAACCCCAAATCTAAACCTAACCCCAAATCTAAACCTAACCCCAAATCTAAACCTAAAATCTAAACCTAACCCCAAATCTAAACCTAAAATCTAAACCTAACCCCAAATCTAAACCTAACCCCAAATCTAAACCTAAAATCTAAACCTAACCCCAAATCTAAACCTAACCCCAAATCTAAACCTAAAATCTAAACCTAACCCCAAATCTAAACCTAACCCCAAATCTAAACCTAGAATCTAAACCTAACCCCAAATCTAAACCTAACCCCAAATCTAAACCTAAAATCTAAACCTAACCCCAAATATAAACCTAACCCCAAATCTAAACCTAAAATCTAAACCTAACCCCAAATTTAAACCTAAAATCTAAACCTAACCCCAAATCTAAACCTAAAATCTAAACCTAACCCCAAATCTAAACCTAACCCCAAATCTAAACCTATAATCTAAACCTAACCCCAAATCTAAACCCAAAATCTAAACCTAACCCCAAATCTAAACCTAACCCCAAATCTAAACCTAAAATCTAAACCTAACCCCAAATCTAAACCTAAAATCTAAACCTAACCCCAAATCTAAACCTAACCCCAAATCTAAACCTAAAATCTAAACCTAACCCCAAATCTAAACCTAACCCCAAATCTAAACCTAAAATCTAAACCTAACCCCAAATCTAAACCTAAAATCTAAACCTAACCCCAAATCTAAACCTAAAATCTAAACCTAACCCCAAATCTAAACCTAAAATCTAAACCTAACCCCAAATCTAAACCTAACCCCAAATCTAAACCTAAAATCTAAACCTAACCCCAAATCTAAACCTGAAATCTAAACCTAACCTCAAATCTAAACCTAAAATCTAAACCTAACCCCAAATCTAAACTTAAATCTAAACGTAACCCGAAATCGAAACCTAACCTTAAATCTAAACCTAAAATCTAAACCTAACCCCAAATCTAAACCTAAAATCTAAACCTAAAATCTAAACCTAACCCCAAATCTAAACCTAAAATCTAAACCTAACCCCAAATCTAAACCTAACCCCAAATCTAAAACTAAAATCTAAACCTAACCCCAAATCTAAACCTAAAATCTAAACCTAACCCCAAATCTAAACCTAACCCCAAATCTAAACCTAAAATCTAAACCTAACCCCAAATCTAAACCTAACCCCAAATCTAAACCTAAAATCTAAACCTAACCCCAAATCTAAACCTAACCCCAAATCTAAACCTAAAATCTAAACCTAACCCCAAATCTAAACCTAAAATCTAAACCTAACCCCAAGTCTAAACTTAACCCCAAATCTAAACCGAAAATCTAAACCTAACCCCAAATCTAAACCTAAAATCTAAGCCTAACCCCAAATCTAAACCTAAAATCTAAACCTAAAATCTAAACCTAACCCCAAATCTAAACCTAATCCCAAATCTAAACCTAAAATCTAAACCTAACCCCAAATCTAAACCTAACCCCAAATCTAAACCTAAAATCTAAACCTAACCCCAAATCTAAACCAAAAAATCTAAACCTAACCCCAAATATAAACCTAAAATCTAAACCTAACACCAAATCTAAACCTAAAATCTAAATCTAACCCCAAATCTAAACCTAAAATCTAAACCTAACCCCAAATCTAAACCTAAAATCTAAACCTAACCCCAAATCTAAACCTAACCCCAATCTAAACCTAGAATCTAAACCTAACCCCAAATCTTAACCTAACCCCAATCTAAACCTAGAATCAAAACCTAACCCCAAATCTAAACCTAACCCCAAATCTAAACCTAAAATCTAAACCTAACCCCAAATCTTAACCTAACCCCAATCTAAACCTAGAATCTAAACCTAACCCCAAATCTAAACCTAACCCCAAATCTAAACCTAAAATCTAAACCTAACCCCAAATCTAAACCTAACCCCAAATCTAAACCTAAAATCTAAACCTAACCCCAAATTTAAACCTAAAATCTAAACCTAACCCCAAATCTAAATCTAAAATCTAAACGTAACCCGAAATCGAAACCTAACCTTAAATCTAAACCTAAAATCTAAACCTAACCCCAAATCTAAACCTAAAATCTAAACCTAACCCCAAATCTAAATCTAAAATCTAAACCTAAAATCTAAACCTAACCCCAAGTCTAAACCTAAAATCTAAACCTAACCCCAAATCTAAACCTAACCCCAAATCTAAACCTAACCCAAAATCTAAACCTAACCCCAAATCTAAACCTAAAATCTAAACCTAACCCCAAATCTAAACCTAAAATCTAAACCTAACCCCAAATCTAAACCTAACCCCAAATCTAAACCTAACCCCAAATCTAAAGCTAAAATCTAAACCTAACCCCAAATCTAAACCTAAAATCTAAACCTAACCCCAAATCTAAACCTAACCCCAAATCTAAACCTAAAATCTAAACCTAACCCCAAATCTAAACCTAACCCCAAATCTAAACCTAAAATCTAAACCTAACCCCAAATCTAAACCTAACCCCAAATCTAAACCTAGAATCTAAACCTAACCCCAAATCTAAACCTAACCCCAAATCTAAACCTAAAATCTAAACCTAACCCCAAATCTAAACCTAACCCCAAATCTAAACCTAAAATCTAAACCTAACCCCAAATTTAAACCTAAAATCTAAACCTAACCCCAAATCTAAACCTAAAATCTAAACCTAACCCCAAATCTAAACCTAACCCCAAATCTAAACCTATAATCTAAACCTAACCCCAAATCTAAACCCAAAATCTAAACCTAACCCCAAATCTAAACCTAACCCCAAATCTAAACCTAAAATCTAAACCTAACCCCAAATCTAAACCTAAAATCTAAACCTAACCCCAAATCTAAACCTAACCCCAAATCTAAACCTAAAATCTAAACCTAACCCCAAATCTAAACCTAACCCCAAATCTAAACCTAAAATCTAAACCTAACCCCAAATCTAAACCTAAAATCTAAACCTAACCCCAAATCTAAACCTAACCCCAAATCTAAACCTAAAATCTAAACCTAACCCCAAATCTAAACCTAAAATCTAAACCTAACCCCAAATCTAAACCTAACCAAAAATCTAAACCTAAAATCTAAACCTAACCCCAAATCTAAACCTGAAATCTAAACCTAACCTCAAATCTAAACCTAAAATCTAAACCTAACCCCAAATCTAAACTTAAATCTAAACGTAACCCGAAATCGAAACCTAACCTTAAATCTAAACCTAAAATCTAAACCTAACCCCAAATCTAAACCTAACCCCAAATCTAAACCTAAAATCTAAACCTAACCCCAAATATAAACCTAACCCCAAATCTAAACCTAAAATCTAAACCTAACCCCAAATTTAAACCTAAAATCTAAACCTAACCCCAAATCTAAACCTAAAATCTAAACCTAACCCCAAATCTAAACCTAACCCCAAATCTAAACCTATAATCTAAACCTAACCCCAAATCTAAACCCAAAATCTAAACCTAACCCCAAATCTAAACCTAACCCCAAATCTAAACCTAAAATCTAAACCTAACCCCAAATCTAAACCTAAAATCTAAACCTAACCCCAAATCTAAACCTAACCCCAAATCTAAACCTAAAATCTAAACCTAACCCCAAATCTAAACCTAACCCCAAATCTAAACCTAAAATCTAAACCTAACCCCAAATCTAAACCTAAAATCTAAACCTAACCCCAAATCTAAACCTAACCCCAAATCTAAACCTAAAATCTAAACCTAACCCCAAATCTAAACCTAAAATCTAAACCTAACCCCAAATCTAAACCTAAAATCTAAACCTAACCCCAAATCTAAACCTAACCCCAAATCTAAACCTAAAATCTAAACCTAACCCCAAATCTAAACCTGAAATCTAAACCTAACCTCAAATCTAAACCTAAAATCTAAACCTAACCCCAAATCTAAACTTAAATCTAAACGTAACCCGAAATCGAAACCTAACCTTAAATCTAAACCTAAAATCTAAACCTAACCCCAAATCTAAACCTAAAATCTAAACCTAAAATCTAAACCTAACCCCAAATCTAAACCTAAAATCTAAACCTAACCCCAAATCTAAACCTAACCCCAAATCTAAAACTAAAATCTAAACCTAACCCCAAATCTAAACCTAAAATCTAAACCTAACCCCAAATCTAAACCTAACCCCAAATCTAAACCTAAAATCTAAACCTAACCACAAATCTAAACCTAACCCCAAATCTAAACCTAAAATCTAAACCTAACCCCAAATCTAAACCTAACCCCAAATCTAAACCTAAAATCTAAACCTAACCCCAAATCTAAACCTAAAATCTAAACCTAACCCCAAGTCTAAACTTAACCCCAAATCTAAACCGAAAATCTAAACCTAACCCCAAATCTAAACCTAAAATCTAAGCCTAACCCCAAATCTAAACCTAAAATCTAAACCTAAAATCTAAACCTAACCCCAAATCTAAACCTAACCCCAAATCTAAACCTAAAATCTAAACCTAACCCCAAATCTAAACCTAAAATCTAAACCTAACCCCAAATCTAAACCTAACCCCAAATCTAAACCTAAAATCTAAACCTAACCCCAAATCTAAACCTAAAATCTAAACCTAACCCCAAATCTAAACCTAAAATCTAAACCTAACCCCAAATCTAAACCTAACCCCAAATCTAAACCTAAAATCTAAACCTAACCCCAAATCTAAACCTGAAATCTAAACCTAACCTCAAATCTAAACCTAAAATCTAAACCTAACCCCAAATCTAAACCTAAAATCTAAACGTAACCCGAAATCGAAACCTAACCTTAAATCTAAACCTAAAATCTAAACCTAACCCCAAATCTAAACCTAAAATCTAAACCTAAAATCTAAACCTAAACCCAAATCTAAACCTAAAATCTAAACCTAACCCCAAATCTAAACCTAACCCCAAATCTAAAACTAAAATCTAAACCTAACCCCAAATCTAAACCTAAAATCTAAACCTAACCCCAAATCTAAACCTAACCCCAAATCTAAACCTAAAATCTAAACCTAACCCCAAATCTAAACCTAACCCCAAATCTAAACCTAAAATCTAAACCTAACCCCAAATCTAAACCTAACCCCAAATCTAAACCTAAAATCTAAACCTAACCCCAAATCTAAACCTAAAATCTAAACCTAACCCCAAGTCTAAACCTAACCCCAAATCTAAACCTAACCCCAAATCTAAACCTAAAATCTAAACCTAACCCCAAATCTAAACCTAAAATCTAAACCTAACCCCAAATCTAAACCTAACCCCAAATCTAAACCTAAAATCTAAACCTAACCCCAAATCTAAACCTAACCCCAAATCTAAACCTAAAATCTAAACCTAACCCCAAATTTAAACCTAAAATCTAAACCTAACCCCAAATCTAAACCTAAAATCTAAACCTAACCCCAAATCTAAACCTAAAATCTAAACCTAACCCCAAATCTAAACCTAAAATCTAAACCTAACCCCAAATCTAAACCTAACCCCAAATCTAAACCTAAAATCTAAACCTAACCCCAAATCTAAACCTAAAATCTAAACCTAACCCCAAATCTAAACCTAAAATCTAAACCTAACCACAAGTCTAAACCTAACCCCAAATCTAAACCTATAATCTAAACCTAACCCCAAATACAAACCTAAAATCTAAACCTAACCCCAAATCTAAACCTAACCCCAAATCTAAACCTAAAATCTAAACCTAACCCCAAATCTAAACCTAAAATCTAAACCTAACCCCAAATCTAAACCTAAAATCTAAACCTAACCCCAAATCTAAACCTAAAATCTAAACCTAACCCCAAATCTAAACCTAACCCCAAATCTAAACCTAAAATCTAAACCTAACCCCAAATCTAAACCTAACCCCAAATCTAAACCTAAAATCTAAACCTAACCCCAAATCTAAACCTAAAATCTAAACCTAACCCCAAATCTAAACCTAAAATCTAAACCTAACCCCAAATCTAAACCTAAAATCTAAACCTAACCCCAAATCTAAACCTAACCCCAAATCTAAACCTAAAATCTAAACCTAACCCCAAATCTAAACCTGAAATCTAAACCTAACCTCAAATCTAAACCTAAAATCTAAACCTAACCCCAAATCTAAACCTAAAATCTAAACGTAACCCGAAATCGAAACCTAACCTTAAATCTAAACCTAAAATCTAAACCTAACCCCAAATCTAAACCTAACCCCAAATCTAAACCTAAAATCTAAACCTAACCCCAAATCTAAACCTAAAATCTAAACCTAACCCCAAATCTAAACCTAAAATCTAAACCTAACCCCAAATCTAAACCTAACCCCAAATCTAAACCTAAAATCTAAACCTAAATCCAAATCTAAACCTAACCCCAAATCTAAACCTAAAATCTAAACCTAACCCCAAATCTAAACCTAACCCCAAATCTAAACCTAAAATCTAAACCTAACCCCAAATCTAAACCTAAAATCTAAACCTAACCCCAAATCTAAACCTAAAATCTAAACCTAACCCCAAATCTAAACCTAAAATCTAAACCTAACCACAAATCTAAACCTAAAATCTAAACCTAACCCCAAATCTAAACCTAAAATCTAAACATAACCCCAAATCTAAACTTAACCCCAAATCTAAACCGAAAATCTAAACCTAACCCCAAATCTAAACCTAAAATCTAAGCCTAACCCCAAATCTAAACCTAAAATCTAAACCTAAAATCTAAACCTAACCCCAAATCTAAACCTAATCCCAAATCTAAACCTAAAATCTAAACCTAACCCCAAATCTAAACCTAACCCCAAATCTAAACCTAAAATCTAAACCTAACCCCAAATCTAAACCAAAAAATCTAAACCTAACCCCAAATCTAAACCTAAAATCTAAACCTAACCCCAAATCTAAACCTAAAATCTAAACCTAACCCCAAATCTAAACCTAACCCCAAATTTAAACCTAAAATCTAAACCTAACCCCAAATCTAAATCTAAAATCTAAACGTAACCCGAAATCGAAACCTAACCTTAAATCTAAACCTAAAATCTAAACCTAACCCCAAATCTAAACCTAAAATCTAAACCTAACCCCAAATCTAAATCTAAAATCTAAACCTAAAATCTAAACCTAACCCCAAGTCTAAACCTAAAATCTAAACCTAACCCCAAATCTAAACCTAAACCCAAATCTAAACCTAAAATCTAAACCTAAAATCTAAACCTAACCCCAAGTCTAAACCTAACCCCAAATCTAAACCTAGAATCTAAACCTAACCCCAAATCTAAACCTAACCCCAAATCTAAACCTAAAATCTAAACCTAACCCCAAATCTAAACCTAACCCCAAATCTAAACCTAACCCAAAATCTAAACCTAACCCCAAATCTAAACCTAAAATCTAAACCTAACCCCAAATCTAAACCTAAAATCTAAACCTAACCCCAAATCTAAACCTAACCCCAAATCTAAACCTAACCCCAAATCTAAACCTAAAATCTAAACCTAACCCCAAATCTAAACCTAAAATCTAAACCTAACCCCAAATCTAAACCTAACCCCAAATCTAAACCTAAAATCTAAACCTAACCCCAAATCTAAACCTAACCCCAAATCTAAACCTAAAATCTAAACCTAACCCCAAATCTAAACCTAACCCCAAATCTAAACCTAGAATCTAAACCTAACCCCAAATCTAAACCTAACCCCAAATCTAAACCTAAAATCTAAACCTAACCCCAAATATAAACCTAACCCCAAATCTAAACCTAAAATCTAAACCTAACCCCAAATTTAAACCTAAAATCTAAACCTAACCCCAAATCTAAACCTAAAATCTAAACCTAACCCCAAATCTAAACCTAACCCCAAATCTAAACCTATAATCTAAACCTAACCCCAAATCTAAACCCAAAATCTAAACCTAACCCCAAATCTAAACCTAACCCCAAATCTAAACCTAAAATCTAAACCTAACCCCAAATCTAAACCTAAAATCTAAACCTAACCCCAAATCTAAACCTAACCCCAAATCTAAACCTAAAATCTAAACCTAACCCCAAATCTAAACCTAACCCCAAATCTAAACCTAAAATCTAAACCTAACCCCAAATCTAAACCTAAAATCTAAACCTAACCCCAAATCTAAACCTAACCCCAAATCTAAACCTAAAATCTAAACCTAACCCCAAATCTAAACCTAAAATCTAAACCTAACCCCAAATCTAAACCTAAAATCTAAACCTAACCCCAAATCTAAACCTAACCCCAAATCTAAACCTAAAATCTAAACCTAACCCCAAATCTAAACCTGAAATCTAAACCTAACCTCAAATCTAAACCTAAAATCTAAACCTAACCCCAAATCTAAACTTAAATCTAAACGTAACCCGAAATCGAAACCTAACCTTAAATCTAAACCTAAAATCTAAACCTAACCCCAAATCTAAACCTAAAATCTAAACCTAAAATCTAAACCTAACCCCAAATCTAAACCTAAAATCTAAACCTAACCCCAAATCTAAACCTAACCCCAAATCTAAAACTAAAATCTAAACCTAACCCCAAATCTAAACCTAAAATCTAAACCTAACCCCAAATCTAAACCTAACCCCAAATCTAAACCTAAAATCTAAACCTAACCCCAAATCTAAACCTAACCCCAAATCTAAACCTAAAATCTAAACCTAACCCCAAATCTAAACCTAAAATCTAAACCTAACCCCAAGTCTAAACTTAACCCCAAATCTAAACCGAAAATCTAAACCTAACCCCAAATCTAAACCTAAAATCTAAACCTAAAATCTAAACCTAACCCCAAATCTAAACCTAATCCCAAATCTAAACCTAAAATCTAAACCTAACCCCAAATCTAAACCTAACCCCAAATCTAAACCTAAAATCTAAACCTAACCCCAAATCTAAACCAAAAAATCTAAACCTAACCCCAAATATAAACCTAAAATCTAAACCTAACACCAAATCTAAACCTAAAATCTAAATCTAACCCCAAATCTAAACCTAAAATCTAAACCTAACCCCAAATCTAAACCTAAAATCTAAACCTAACCCCAAATCTAAACCTAACCCCAATCTAAACCTAGAATCTAAACCTAACCCCAAATCTTAACCTAACCCCAATCTAAACCTAGAATCTAAACCTAACCCCAAATCTAAACCTAACCCCAAATCTAAACCTAAAATCTAAACCTAACCCCAAATCTTAACCTAACCCCAATCTAAACCTAGAATCTAAACCTAACCCCAAATCTAAACCTAACCCCAAATCTAAACCTAAAATCTAAACCTAACCCCAAATCTAAACCTAACCCCAAATCTAAACCTAAAATCTAAACCTAACCCCAAATTTAAACCTAAAATCTAAACCTAACCCCAAATCTAAATCTAAAATCTAAACGTAACCCGAAATCGAAACCTAACCTTAAATCTAAACCTAAAATCTAAACCTAACCCCAAATCTAAACCTAAAATCTAAACCTAACCCCAAATCTAAATCTAAAATCTAAACCTAAAATCTAAACCTAACCCCAAGTCTAAACCTAAAATCTAAACCTAACCCCAAATCTAAACCTAACCCCAAATCTAAACCTAACCCAAAATCTAAACCTAACCCCAAATCTAAACCTAAAATCTAAACCTAACCCCAAATCTAAACCTAAAATCTAAACCTAACCCCAAATCTAAACCTAACCCCAAATCTAAACCTAACCCCAAATCTAAAGCTAAAATCTAAACCTAACCCCAAATCTAAACCTAAAATCTAAACCTAACCCCAAATCTAAACCTAACCCCAAATCTAAACCTAAAATCTAAACCTAACCCCAAATCTAAACCTAACCCCAAATCTAAACCTAAAATCTAAACCTAACCCCAAATCTAAACCTAACCCCAAATCTAAACCTAGAATCTAAACCTAACCCCAAATCTAAACCTAACCCCAAATCTAAACCTAAAATCTAAACCTAACCCCAAATCTAAACCTAACCCCAAATCTAAACCTAAAATCTAAACCTAACCCCAAATTTAAACCTAAAATCTAAACCTAACCCCAAATCTAAACCTAAAATCTAAACCTAACCCCAAATCTAAACCTAACCCCAAATCTAAACCTATAATCTAAACCTAACCCCAAATCTAAACCCAAAATCTAAACCTAACCCCAAATCTAAACCTAACCCCAAATCTAAACCTAAAATCTAAACCTAACCCCAAATCTAAACCTAAAATCTAAACCTAACCCCAAATCTAAACCTAACCCCAAATCTAAACCTAAAATCTAAACCTAACCCCAAATCTAAACCTAACCCCAAATCTAAACCTAAAATCTAAACCTAACCCCAAATCTAAACCTAAAATCTAAACCTAACCCCAAATCTAAACCTAACCCCAAATCTAAACCTAAAATCTAAACCTAACCCCAAATCTAAACCTAAAATCTAAACCTAACCCCAAATCTAAACCTAACCCCAAATCTAAACCTAAAATCTAAACCTAACCCCAAATCTAAACCTGAAATCTAAACCTAACCTCAAATCTAAACCTAAAATCTAAACCTAACCCCAAATCTAAACTTAAATCTAAACGTAACCCGAAATCGAAACCTAACCTTAAATCTAAACCTAAAATCTAAACCTAACCCCAAATCTAAACCTAAAATCTAAACCTAAAATCTAAACCTAACCCCAAATCTAAACCTAAAATCTAAACCTAACCCCAAATCTAAACCTAACCCCAAATCTAAAACTAAAATCTAAACCTAACCCCAAATCTAAACCTAAAATCTAAACCTAACCCCAAATCTAAACCTAACCCCAAATCTAAACCTAAAATCTAAACCTAACCCCAAATCTAAACCTAACCCCAAATCTAAACCTAAAATCTAAACCTAACCCCAAATCTAAACCTAACCCCAAATCTAAACCTAAAATCTAAACCTAACCCCAAATCTAAACCTAAAATCTAAACCTAACCCCAAGTCTAAACCTAATCCCAAATCTAAACCTAACCCCAAATCTAAACCTAAAATCTAAACCTAACCCCAAATCTAAACCTAATCCCAAATCTAAACCTAAAATCTAAACCTAACCCCAAATCTAAACCTAACCCCAAATCTAAACCTAAAATCTAAACCTAACCCCAAATTTAAACCTAAAATCTAAACCTAACCCCAAATCTAAACCTAAAATCTAAACCTAACCCCAAATCTAAACCTAACCCCAAATCTAAACCTAAAATCTAAACCTAACCCCAAATCTAAACCTAAAATCTAAACCTAACCCCAAATCTAAACCTAACCCCAAATCTAAACCTAAAATCTAAACCTAACCCCAAATCTAAACCTAAAATCTAAACCTAACCCCAAATCTAAACCTAAAATCTAAACCTAACCCCAAATCTAAACCTAAAATCTAAACCTAACCCCAAATCTAAACCTAACCCCAAATCTAAACCTAAAATCTAAACCTAACCCCAAATATAAACCTAAAATCTAAACCTAACCCCAAATCTAAACCTAACCCCAAATCTAAACCTAAAATCTAAACCTAACCCCAAATCTAAACCTAAAATCTAAACCTAACCCCAAATCTAAACCTAAAATCTAAACCTAACCCCAAATCTAAACCTAAAATCTAAACCTAACCCCAAATCTAAACCTAACCCCAAATCTAAACCTAAAATCTAAACCTAACCCCAAATCTAAACCTAAAATCTAAACCTAACCCCAAATCTAAACCTAAAATCTAAACCTAACCCCAAATCTAAACCTAAAATCTAAACCTATCCCAAAATCTAAACCTAAAATCTAAACCTAAAATCTAAACCTAACCCCAAATCTAAACCTAACCCCAAATCTAAACCTATAATCTAAACCTAACCCCAAATCTAAACCTAAAATCTAAACCTAACCCCAAATCTAAACCTAACCCCAAATCTAAACCTAAAATCTAAACCTAACCCCAAATCTAAACCTAACCCCAAATCTAAACCTAAAATCTAAACCTAACCCCAAATCTAAACCTAACCCCAAATCTAAACCTAAAATCTAAACCTAACCCCAAATCTAAACCTAAAATCTAAACCTAACCCCAAATCTAAACCTAACCCCAAATCTAAACCTAAAATCTAAACCTAACCCCAAATCTAAACCTAAAATCTAAACCTAACCCCAAATCTAAACCTAAAATCTAAACCTAACCCCAAATCTAAACCTAACCCCAAATCTAAACCTAAAATCTAAACCTAACCCCAAATCTAAACCTAAAATCTAAACCTAACCCCAAATCTAAACCTAAAATCTAAACCTAACCCCAAATCTAAACCTAAAATCTAAACCTAACCCCAAATCTAAACCTAAAATCTAAACCTAACCCCAAATCTAAACCTAACCCCAAATCTAAACCTAAAATCTAAACCTAACCCCAAATATAAACCTAAAATCTAAACCTAACCCCAAATCTAAACCTAACCCCAAATCTAAACCTAAAATCTAAACCTAACCCCAAATCTAAACCTAAAATCTAAACCTAACCCCAAATCTAAACCTAACCCCAAATCTAAACCTAAAATCTAAACCTAACCCCAAATCTAAACCTAACCCCAAATCTAAACCTAACCCCAAATCTAAACCTAACCCCAAATCTAAAGCTAAAATCTAAACCTAACCCCAAATCTAAACCTAAAATCTAAACCTAACCCCAAATCTAAACCTAACCCCAAATCTAAACCTAAAATCTAAACCTAACCCCAAATCTAAACCTAACCCCAAATCTAAACCTAAAATCTAAACCTAACCCCAAATCTAAACCTAACCCCAAATCTAAACCTAGAATCTAAACCTAACCCCAAATCTAAACCTAACCCCAAATCTAAACCTAAAATCTAAACCTAACCCCAAATCTAAACCTAACCCCAAATCTAAACCTAAAATCTAAACCTAACCCCAAATTTAAACCTAAAATCTAAACCTAACCCCAAATCTAAACCTAAAATCTAAACCTAACCCCAAATCTAAACCTAACCCCAAATCTAAACCTATAATCTAAACCTAACCCCAAATCTAAACCCAAAATCTAAACCTAACCCCAAATCTAAACCTAACCCCAAATCTAAACCTAAAATCTAAACCTAACCCCAAATCTAAACCTAAAATCTAAACCTAACCCCAAATCTAAACCTAACCCCAAATCTAAACCTAAAATCTAAACCTAACCCCAAATCTAAACCTAACCCCAAATCTAAACCTAAAATCTAAACCTAACCCCAAATCTAAACCTAAAATCTAAACCTAACCCCAAATCTAAACCTAACCCCAAATCTAAACCTAAAATCTAAACCTAACCCCAAATCTAAACCTAAAATCTAAACCTAACCCCAAATCTAAACCTAACCCCAAATCTAAACCTAAAATCTAAACCTAACCCCAAATCTAAACCTGAAATCTAAACCTAACCTCAAATCTAAACCTAAAATCTAAACCTAACCCCAAATCTAAACTTAAATCTAAACGTAACCCGAAATCGAAACCTAACCTTAAATCTAAACCTAAAATCTAAACCTAACCCCAAATCTAAACCTAAAATCTAAACCTAAAATCTAAACCTAACCCCAAATCTAAACCTAAAATCTAAACCTAACCCCAAATCTAAACCTAACCCCAAATCTAAAACTAAAATCTAAACCTAACCCCAAATCTAAACCTAAAATCTAAACCTAACCCCAAATCTAAACCTAACCCCAAATCTAAACCTAAAATCTAAACCTAACCCCAAATCTAAACCTAACCCCAAATCTAAACCTAAAATCTAAACCTAACCCCAAATCTAAACCTAAAATCTAAACCTAACCCCAAGTCTAAACCTAATCCCAAATCTAAACCTAACCCCAAATCTAAACCTAAAATCTAAACCTAACCCCAAATCTAAACCTAATCCCAAATCTAAACCTAAAATCTAAACCTAACCCCAAATCTAAACCTAACCCCAAATCTAAACCTAAAATCTAAACCTAACCCCAAATTTAAACCTAAAATCTAAACCTAACCCCAAATCTAAACCTAAAATCTAAACCTAACCCCAAATCTAAACCTAACCCCAAATCTAAACCTAAAATCTAAACCTAACCCCAAATCTAAACCTAAAATCTAAACCTAACCCCAAATCTAAACCTAACCCCAAATCTAAACCTAAAATCTAAACCTAACCCCAAATCTAAACCTAAAATCTAAACCTAACCCCAAATCTAAACCTAAAATCTAAACCTAACCCCAAATCTAAACCTAAAATCTAAACCTAACCCCAAATCTAAACCTAAAATCTAAACCTAACCCCAAATCTAAACCTAACCCCAAATCTAAACCTAAAATCTAAACCTAACCCCAAATATAAACCTAAAATCTAAACCTAACCCCAAATCTAAACCTAACCCCAAATCTAAACCTAAAATCTAAACCTAACCCCAAATCTAAACCTAAAATCTAAACCTAACCCCAAATCTAAACCTAAAATCTAAACCTAACCCCAAATCTAAACCTAAAATCTAAACCTAACCCCAAATCTAAACCTAACCCCAAATCTAAACCTAAAATCTAAACCTAACCCCAAATCTAAACCTAAAATCTAAACCTAACCCCAAATCTAAACCTAAAATCTAAACCTAACCCCAAATCTAAACCTAAAATCTAAACCTATCCCAAAATCTAAACCTAAAATCTAAACCTAAAATCTAAACCTAACCCCAAATCTAAACCTAACCCCAAATCTAAACCTATAATCTAAACCTAACCCCAAATCTAAACCTAAAATCTAAACCTAACCCCAAATCTAAACCTAACCCCAAATCTAAACCTAAAATCTAAACCTAACCCCAAATCTAAACCTAACCCCAAATCTAAACCTAAAATCTAAACCTAACCCCAAATCTAAACCTAACCCCAAATCTAAACCTAAAATCTAAACCTAACCCCAAATCTAAACCTAAAATCTAAACCTAACCCCAAATCTAAACCTAACCCCAAATCTAAACCTAAAATCTAAACCTAACCCCAAATCTAAACCTAAAATCTAAACCTAACCCCAAATCTAAACCTAAAATCTAAACCTAACCCCAAATCTAAACCTAACCCCAAATCTAAACCTAAAATCTAAACCTAACCCCAAATCTAAACCTAAAATCTAAACCTAACCCCAAATCTAAACCTAACCCCAAATCTAAACCTAAAATCTAAACCTAACCCCAAATCTAAACCTAAAATCTAAACCTAACCCCAAGTCTAAACCTAATCCCAAATCTAAACCTAACCCCAAATCTAAACCTAAAATCTAAACCTAACCCCAAATCTAAACCTAATCCCAAATCTAAACCTAAAATCTAAACCTAACCCCAAATCTAAACCTAACCCCAAATCTAAACCTAAAATCTAAACCTAACCCCAAATTTAAACCTAAAATCTAAACCTAACCCCAAATCTAAACCTAAAATCTAAACCTAACCCCAAATCTAAACCTAACCCCAAATCTAAACCTAAAATCTAAACCTAACCCCAAATCTAAACCTAAAATCTAAACCTAACCCCAAATCTAAACCTAACCCCAAATCTAAACCTAAAATCTAAACCTAACCCCAAATCTAAACCTAAAATCTAAACCTAACCCCAAATCTAAACCTAAAATCTAAACCTAACCCCAAATCTAAACCTAAAATCTAAACCTAACCCCAAATCTAAACCTAAAATCTAAACCTAACCCCAAATCTAAACCTAACCCCAAATCTAAACCTAAAATCTAAACCTAACCCCAAATATAAACCTAAAATCTAAACCTAACCCCAAATCTAAACCTAACCCCAAATCTAAACCTAAAATCTAAACCTAACCCCAAATCTAAACCTAAAATCTAAACCTAACCCCAAATCTAAAACTAAAATCTAAACCTAACCCCAAATCTAAACCTAAAATCTAAACCTAACCCCAAATCTAAACCTAACCCCAAATCTAAACCTAAAATCTAAACCTAACCCCAAATCTAAACCTAAAATCTAAACCTAACCCCAAATCTAAACCTAAAATCTAAACCTAACCCCAAATCTAAACCTAAAATCTAAACCTATCCCAAAATCTAAACCTAAAATCTAAACCTAAAATCTAAACCTAACCCCAAATCTAAACCTAAAATCTAAACCTAAACCCAAATCTAAACCTAACCCCAAATCTAAACCTAAAATCTAAACCTAACCCCAAATCTTAACCTAACCCCAATCTAAACCTAGAATCTAAACCTAACCCCAAATCTAAACCTAACCCCAAATCTAAACCTAAAATCTAAACCTAACCCCAAATCTAAACCTAACCCCAAATCTAAACCTAAAATCTAAACCTAACCCCAAATTTAAACCTAAAATCTAAACCTAACCCCAAATCTAAATCTAAAATCTAAACGTAACCCGAAATCGAAACCTAACCTTAAATCTAAACCTAAAATCTAAACCTAACCCCAAATCTAAACCTAAAATCTAAACCTAACCCCAAATCTAAATCTAAAATCTAAACCTAAAATCTAAACCTAACCCCAAGTCTAAACCTAAAATCTAAACCTAACCCCAAATCTAAACCTAACCCCAAATCTAAACCTAACCCAAAATCTAAACCTAAAATCTAAACCTAACCCCAAATCTAAACCTAAAATCTAAACCTAACCCCAAATCTAAACCTAAAATCTAAACCTAACCACAAGTCTAAACCTAACCCCAAATCTAAACCTAAAATCTAAACCTAACCCCAAATCTAAACCTAACCCAAAATCTAAACCTAAAATCTAAACCTAACCCCAAATCTAAACCTAACCCCAAATCTAAACCTAAAATCTAAACCTAACCCCAAATCTAAACCTAAAATCTAAACCTAACCCCAAATCTAAACCTAACCCCAAATCTAAACCTAAAATCTAAACCTAACCCCAAATCTAAACCTAACCCCAAATCTAAACCTAAAATCTAAACCTAACCCCAAATCTAAACCTAAACCCAAATCTAAACCTAGAATCTAAACCTAACCCCAAATCTAAATCTAACCCCAAATCTAAACCTAAAATCTAAACCTAACCCCAAATCTAAACCTAACCCCAAATCTAAACCTAAAATCTAAACCTAACCCCAAATTTAAACCTAAAATCTAAACCTAACCCCAAATCTAAACCTAAAATCTAAACCTAACCCCAAATCTAAACCTAACCCCAAATCTAAACCTATAATCTAAACCTAACCCCAAATCTAAACCTAAAATCTAAACCTAACCCCAAATCTAAACCTAACCCCAAATCTAAACCTAAAATCTAAACCTAACCCCAAATCTAAACCTAACCCCAAATCTAAACCTAAAATCTAAACCTAACCCCAAATCTAAACCTAACCCCAAATCTAAACCTAAAATCTAAACCTAACCCCAAATCTAAACCTAAAATCTAAACCTAACCCCAAATCTAAACCTAACCCCAAATCTAAACCTAAAATCTAAACCTAACCCCAAATCTAAACCTAAAATCTAAACCTAACCCCAAATCTAAACCTAAAATCTAAACCTAACCCCAAATCTAAACCTAACCCCAAATCTAAACCTAAAATCTAAACCTAACCCCAAATCTAAACCTGAAATCTAAACCTAACCTCAAATCTAAACCTAAAATCTAAACCTAACCCCAAATCTAAACCTAAAATCTAAACGTAACCCGAAATCGAAACCTAACCTTAAATCTAAACCTAAAATCTAAACCTAACCCCAAATCTAAACCTAAAATCTAAACCTAACCCCAAATCTAAACCTAACCCCAAATCTAAAACTAAAATCTAAACCTAACCCCAAATCTAAACCTAAAATCTAAACCTAACCCCAAATCTAAACCTAACCCCAAATCTAAACCTAAAATCTAAACCTAACCCCAAATCTAAACCTAACCCCAAATCTAAACCTAAAATCTAAACCTAACCCCAAATCTAAACCTAACCCCAAATCTAAACCTAAAATCTAAACCTAACCCCAAATCTAAACCTAAAATCCAAACCTAACCCCAAGTCTAAACCTAACCCCAAATCTAAACCTAACCCCAAATCTAAACCTAAAATCTAAACCTAACCCCAAATCTAAACCTAAAATCTAAACCTAACCCCAAATCTAAACCTAACCCCAAATCTAAACCTAAAATCTAAACCTAACCCCAAATCTAAACCTAACCCCAAATCTAAACCTAAAATCTAAACCTAACCCCAAATCTAAACCTAAAATCTAAACCTAACCCCAAATCTAAACCTAAAATCTAAACCTAACCCCAAATCTAAACCTAAAATCTAAACCTAACCCCAAATCTAAACCTAACCCCAAATCTAAACCTAAAATCTAAACCTAACCCCAAATCTAAACCTAAAATCTAAACCTAACCCCAAATCTAAACCTAAAATCTAAACCTAACCCCAAGTCTAAACCTAACCCCAAATCTAAACCTATAATCTAAACCTAACCCCAAATACAAACCTAAAATCTAAACCTAACCCCAAATCTAAACCTAACCCCAAATCTAAACCTAAAATCTAAACCTAACCCCAAATCTAAACCTAAAATCTAAACCTAACCCCAAATCTAAACCTAAAATCTAAACCTAACCCCAAATCTAAACCTAAAATCTAAACCTAACCCCAAATCTAAACCTAACCCCAAATCTAAACCTAAAATCTAAACCTAACCCCAAATCTAAACCTAATCCCAAATCTAAACCTAAAATCTAAACCTAACCCCAAATCTAAACCTAACCCCAAATCTAAACCTAAAATCTAAACCTAACCCCAAATCTAAACCTAAAATCTAAACCTAACCCCAAATCTAAACCTAAAATCTAAACCTAACCCCAAATCTAAACCTAACCCCAAATCTAAACCTAAAATCTAAACCTAACCCCAAATCTAAACCTGAAATCTAAACCTAACCTCAAATCTAAACCTAAAATCTAAACCTAACCCCAAATCTAAACCTAAAATCTAAACGTAACCCGAAATCGAAACCTAACCTTAAATCTAAACCTAAAATCTAAACCTAACCCCAAATCTAAACCTAAAATCTAAACCTAAACCCAAATCTAAACCTAAAATCTAAACCTAACCCCAAATCTAAACCTAACCCCAAATCTAAAACTAAAATCTAAACCTAACCCCAAATCTAAACCTAAAATCTAAACCTAAACCCAAATCTAAACCTAACCCCAAATCTAAACCTAAAATCTAAACCTAAATCCAAATCTAAACCTAACCCCAAATCTAAACCTAAAATCTAAACCTAACCCCAAATCTAAACCTAACCCCAAATCTAAACCTAAAATCTAAACCTAACCCCAAATCTAAACCTAAAATCTAAACCTAACCCCAAATCTAAACCTAACCCCAAATCTAAACCTAAAATCTAAACCTAACCCCAAATCTAAACCTAAAATCTAAACCTAACCCCAAATCTAAACCTAACCCCAAATCTAAACCTAAAATCTAAACCTAACCCCAAATCTAAACCTAACCCCAAATCTAAACCTAAAATCTAAACCTAACCCCAAATTTAAACCTAAAATCTAAACCTAACCCCAAATCTAAACCTAAAATCTAAACCTAACCCCAAATCTAAACCTAACCCCAAATCTAAACCTAAAATCTAAACCTAACCCCAAATCTAAACCTAAAATCTAAACCTAACCCCAAATCTAAACCTAACCCCAAATCTAAACCTAAAATCTAAACCTAACCCCAAATCTAAACCTAAAATCTAAACCTAACCCCAAATCTAAACCTAAAATCTAAACCTAACCACAAGTCTAAACCTAACCCTAAATCTAAACCTATAATCTAAACCTAACCCCAAATCCAAACCTAAAATCTAAACCTAACCCCAAATCTAAACCTAACCCCAAATCTAAACCTAAAATCTAAACCTAACCCCAAATCTAAACCTAAAATCTAAACCTAACCCCAAATCTAAACCTAAAATCTAAACCTAACCACAAATCTAAACCTAAAATCTAAACCTAACCCCAAATCTAAACCTAAAATCTAAACCTAACCCCAAATCTAAACTTAACCCCAAATCTAAACCGAAAATCTAAACCTAACCCCAAATCTAAACCTAAAATCTAAGCCTAAACCCAAATCTAAACCTAAAATCTAAACCTAAAATCTAAACCTAACCCCAAATCTAAACCGAATCCCAAATCTAAACCTAAAATCTAAACCTAATCCCAAATCTAAACCTAACCCCAAATCTAAACCTAAAATCTAAACCTAACCCCAAATCTAAACCAAAAAATCTAAACCTAACCCCAAATATAAACCTAAAATCTAAACCTAACCCCAAATCTAAACCGAAAATCTAAATCTAACCCCAAATCTAAACCTAAAATCTAAACCTAACCCCAAATCTAAACCTAAAATCTAAACCTAACCCCAAATCTAAACCTAACCCCAATCTAAACCTAGAATCTAAACCTAACCCCAAATCTAAACCTAACCCCAAATCTAAACCTAAAATCTAAACCTAACCCCAAATCTTAACCTAACCCCAATCTAAACCTAGAATCTAAACCTAACCCCAAATCTAAACCTAACCCCAAATCTAAACCTAAAATCTAAACCTAACCCCAAATCTAAACCTAAAATCTAAACCTAACCCCAAATCTAAATCTAAAATCTAAACCTAAAATCTAAACCTAACCCCAAGTCTAAACCTAAAATCTAAACCTAACCCCAAATCTAAACCTAACCCCAAATCTAAACCTAACCCAAAATCTAAACCTAACCCCAAATCTAAACCTAAAATCTAAACCTAACCCCAAATCTAAACCTAAAATCTAAACCTAACCCCAAATCTAAACCTAACCCCAAATCTAAACCTAACCCCAAATCTAAACCTAAAATCTAAACCTAACCCCAAATCTAAACCTAAAATCTAAACCTAACCCCAAATCTAAACCTAACCCCAAATCTAAACCTAAAATCTAAACCTAACCCCAAATCTAAACCTAACCCCAAATCTAAACCTAAAATCTAAACCTAACCCCAAATCTAAACCTAACCCCAAATCTAAACCTAAAATCTAAACCTAACCCCAAATCTAAACCTAAAATCTAAACCTAACCCCAAATCTAAACCTAACCCCAAATCTAAACCTAAAATCTAAACCTAACCCCAAATCTAAACCTAAAATCTAAACCTAACCCCAAATCTAAACCTAACCCCAAATCTAAACCTATAATCTAAACCTAACCCCAAATCTAAACCTAAAATCTAAACCTAACCCCAAATCTAAACCTAACCCCAAATCTAAACCTAAAATCTAAACCTAACCCCAAATCTAAACCTAAAATCTAAACCTAACCCCAAATCTAAACCTAACCCCAAATCTAAACCTAAAATCTAAACCTAACCCCAAATCTAAACCTAACCCCAAATCTAAACCTAAAATCTAAACCTAACCCCAAATCTAAACCTAAAATCTAAACCTAACCCCAAATCTAAACCTAACCCCAAATCTAAACCTAAAATCTAAACCTAACCCCAAATCTAAACCTAAAATCTAAACCTAACCCCAAATCTAAACCTAAAATCTAAACCTAACCCCAAATCTAAACCTAAAATCTAAACCTAACCACAAGTCTAAACCTAACCCTAAATCTAAACCTATAATCTAAACCTAACCCCAAATCCAAACCTAAAATCTAAACCTAACCCCAAATCTAAACCTAACCCCAAATCTAAACCTAAAATCTAAACCTAACCCCAAATCTAAACCTAAAATCTAAACCTAACCCCAAATCTAAACCTAAAATCTAAACCTAACCACAAATCTAAACCTAAAATCTAAACCTAACCCCAAATCTAAACCTAAAATCTAAACCTAACCCCAAATCTAAACTTAACCCCAAATCTAAACCGAAAATCTAAACCTAACCCCAAATCTAAACCTAAAATCTAAGCCTAAACCCAAATCTAAACCTAAAATCTAAACCTAAAATCTAAACCTAACCCCAAATCTAAACCTAATCCCAAATCTAAACCTAAAATCTAAACCTAACCCCAAATCTAAACCTAACCCCAAATCTAAACCTAAAATCTAAACCTAACCCCAAATCTAAACCAAAAAATCTAAACCTAACCCCAAATATAAACCTAAAATCTAAACCTAACCCCAAATCTAAACCGAAAATCTAAATCTAACCCCAAATCTAAACCTAAAATCTAAACCTAACCCCAAATCTAAACCTAAAATCTAAACCTAACCCCAAATCTAAACCTAACCCCAATCTAAACCTAGAATCTAAACCTAACCCCAAATCTAAACCTAACCCCAAATCTAAACCTAAAATCTAAACCTAACCCCAAATCTTAACCTAACCCCAATCTAAACCTAGAATCTAAACCTAACCCCAAATCTAAACCTAACCCCAAATCTAAACCTAAAATCTAAACCTAACCCCAAATCTAAACCTAAAATCTAAACCTAACCCCAAATCTAAATCTAAAATCTAAACCTAAAATCTAAACCTAACCCCAAGTCTAAACCTAAAATCTAAACCTAACCCCAAATCTAAACCTAACCCCAAATCTAAACCTAACCCAAAATCTAAACCTAACCCCAAATCTAAACCTAAAATCTAAACCTAACCCCAAATCTAAACCTAAAATCTAAACCTAACCCCAAATCTAAACCTAACCCCAAATCTAAACCTAACCCCAAATCTAAACCTAAAATCTAAACCTAACCCCAAATCTAAACCTAAAATCTAAACCTAACCCCAAATCTAAACCTAACCCCAAATCTAAACCTAAAATCTAAACCTAACCCCAAATCTAAACCTAACCCCAAATCTAAACCTAAAATCTAAACCTAACCCCAAATCTAAACCTAAAATCTAAACCTAACCCCAAATCTAAACCTAACCCCAAATCTAAACCTAAAATCTAAACCTAACCCCAAATCTAAACCTAAAATCTAAACCTAACCCCAAATCTAAACCTAACCCCAAATCTAAACCTAAAATCTAAACCTAACCCCAAATCTAAACCTAAAATCTAAACCTAACCCCAAATCTAAACCTAACCCCAAATCTAAACCTATAATCTAAACCTAACCCCAAATCTAAACCTAAAATCTAAACCTAACCCCAAATCTAAACCTAACCCCAAATCTAAACCTAAAATCTAAACCTAACCCCAAATCTAAACCTAAAATCTAAACCTAACCCCAAATCTAAACCTAACCCCAAATCTAAACCTAAAATCTAAACCTAACCCCAAATCTAAACCTAACCCCAAATCTAAACCTAAAATCTAAACCTAACCCCAAATCTAAACCTAAAATCTAAACCTAACCCCAAATCTAAACCTAACCCCAAATCTAAACCTAAAATCTAAACCTAACCCCAAATCTAAACCTAAAATCTAAACCTAACCCCAAATCTAAACCTAAAATCTAAACCTAACCCCAAATCTAAACCTAACCCCAAATCTAAACCTAAAATCTAAACCTAACCCCAAATCTAAACCTAAAATCTAAACCTAACCCCAAATCTAAACCTAAAATCTAAACATAACCCCAAATCTAAACCTAAAATCTAAACCTAACCCCAAATCTAAACCTAAAATCTAAACCTAACTCCAAATCTAAACCTAAAATCTAAACCTTACCCCAAATCTAAACCTAAAATCTAAACATAACCCCAAATCTAAACCTAAAATCTAAACATAACCCCAAATCTAAACCTAAAATCTAAACCTAACCCCAAATCTAAACCTAAAATCTAAACCTAACCCCAAATCTAAACCTAACCCCAAATCTAAACCTAAAATCTAAACCTAACCCCAAATCTAAACCTAAAATCTAAACATAACCCCAAATCTAAACCTAAAATCTAAACCTAACCCCAAATCTAAACCTAAAATCTAAACCTAACCCCAAATCTAAACCTAAAATCTAAACCTTACCCCAAATCTAAACCTAAAATCTAAACATAACCCCAAATCTAAACCTAAAATCTAAACATAACCCCAAATCTAAACCTAAAATCTAAACCTAACCCCAAATCTAAACCTGAAATCTAAACCTAAAATCTAAACCTAACCCCAAATCTAAAATTAAATCTAAACGTAACCCGAAATCGAAACCTAACCTTAAATCTAAACCTAAAATCTAAACCTAACCCCAAATCTAAACCTAAAATCTAAACCTAAAATCTAAACCTAAACCCAAATCTAAACCTAAAATCTAAACCTAACCCCAAATCTAAACCTAACCCCAAATCTAAAACTAAAATCTAAACCTAACCCCAAATCTAAACCTAAAATCTAAACCTAACCCCAAATCTAAACCTAACCCCAAATCTAAACCTAAAATCTAAACCTAACCCCAAATCTAAACCTAACCCCAAATCTAAACCTAAAATCTAAACCTAACCCCAAATCTAAACCTAACCCCAAATCTAAACCTAAAATCTAAACCTAACCCCAAATCTAAACCTAAAATCTAAACCTAACCCCAAGTCTAAACCTAACCCCAAATCTAAACCTAACCCCAAATCTAAACCTAAAATCTAAACCTAACCCCAAATCTAAACCTAAAATCTAAACCTAACCCCAAATCTAAACCTAATCCCAAATCTAAACCTAAAATCTAAACCTAACCCCAAATCTAAACCTAACCCCAAATCTAAACCTAAAATCTAAACCTAACCCCAAATTTAAACCTAAAATCTAAACCTAACCCCAAATCTAAACCTAAAATCTAAACCTAACCCCAAATCTAAACCTAACCCCAAATCTAAACCTAAAATCTAAACCTAACCCCAAATCTAAACCTAAAATCTAAACCTAACCCCAAATCTAAACCTAAAATCTAAACCTAACCCCAAATCTAAACCTAAAATCTAAACCTAACCCCAAATCTAAACCTAAAATCTAAACCTAACCACAAGTCTAAACCTAACCCCAAATCTAAACCTATAATCTAAACCTAACCCCAAATACAAACCTAAAATCTAAACCTAACCCCAAATCTAAACCTAACCCCAAATCTAAACCTAAAATCTAAACCTAACCCCAAATCTAAACCTAAAATCTAAACCTAACCCCAAATCTAAACCTAAAATCTAAACCTAACCCCAAATCTAAACCTAAAATCTAAACCTAACCCCAAATCTAAACCTAACCCCAAATCTAAACCTAAAATCTAAACCTAACCCCAAATCTAAACCTAAAATCTAAACCTAACCCCAAATCTAAACCTAAAATCTAAACCTAACCCCAAATCTAAACCTAACCCCAAATCTAAACCTAAAATCTAAACCTAACCCCAAATCTAAACCTGAAATCTAAACCTAACCTCAAATCTAAACCTAAAATCTAAACCTAACCCCAAATCTAAACCTAAAATCTAAACGTAACCCGAAATCGAAACCTAACCTTAAATCTAAACCTAAAATCTAAACCTAACCCCAAATCTAAACCTAAAATCTAAACCTAAACCCAAATCTAAACCTAAAATCTAAACCTAACCCCAAATCTAAACCTAACCCCAAATCTAAAACTAAAATCTAAACCTAACCCCAAATCTAAACCTAAAATCTAAACCTAACCCCAAATCTAAACCTAACCCCAAATCTAAACCTAAAATCTAAACCTAAATCCAAATCTAAACCTAACCCCAAATCTAAACCTAAAATCTAAACCTAACCCCAAATCTAAACCTAACCCCAAATCTAAACCTAAAATCTAAACCTAACCCCAAATCTAAACCTAAAATCTAAACCTAACCCCAAGTCTACACCTAAACCCAAATCTAAACCTAACCCCAAATCTAAACCTAAAATCTAAACCTAATCCCAATTCTAAACCTAAAATCTAAACCTAACCCCAAATCTAAACCTAACCCCAAATCTAAACCTAAAATCTAAACCTAACCCCAAATCTAAACCTAACCCCAAATCTAAACCTAAAATCTAAACCTAACCCCAAATTTAAACCTAAAATCTAAACCTAACCCCAAATCTAAACCTAAAATCTAAACCTAACCCCAAATCTAAACCTAACCCCAAATCTAAACCTAAAATCTAAACCTAACCCCAAATCTAAACCTAAAATCTAAACCTAACCCCAAATCTAAACCTAACCCCAAATCTAAACCTAAAATCTAAACCTAACCCCAAATCTAAACCTAAAATCTAAACCTAACCCCAAATCTAAACCTGAAATCTAAACCTAACCTCAAATCTAAACCTAAAATCTAAACCTAACCCCAAATCTAAACCTAAAATCTAAACGTAACCCGAAATCGAAACCTAACCTTAAATCTAAACCTAAAATCTAAACCTAACCCCAAATCTAAACCTAAAATCTAAACCTAAACCCAAATCTAAACCTAAAATCTAAACCTAACCCCAAATCTAAACCTAACCCCAAATCTAAAACTAAAATCTAAACCTAACCCCAAATCTAAACCTAAAATCTAAACCTAACCCCAAATCTAAACCTAACCCCAAATCTAAACCTAAAATCTAAACCTAAATCCAAATCTAAACCTAACCCCAAATCTAAACCTAAAATCTAAACCTAACCCCAAATCTAAACCTAACCCCAAATCTAAACCTAAAATCTAAACCTAACCCCAAATCTAAACCTAAAATCTAAACCTAACCCCAAGTCTACACCTAAACCCAAATCTAAACCTAACCCCAAATCTAAACCTAAAATCTAAACCTAATCCCAATTCTAAACCTAAAATCTAAACCTAACCCCAAATCTAAACCTAACCCCAAATCTAAACCTAAAATCTAAACCTAACCCCAAATCTAAACCTAACCCCAAATCTAAACCTAAAATCTAAACCTAACCCCAAATTTAAACCTAAAATCTAAACCTAACCCCAAATCTAAACCTAAAATCTAAACCTAACCCCAAATCTAAACCTAACCCCAAATCTAAACCTAAAATCTAAACCTAACCCCAAATCTAAACCTAAAATCTAAACCTAACCCCAAATCTAAACCTAACCCCAAATCTAAACCTAAAATCTAAACCTAACCCCAAATCTAAACCCAAAATCTAAACCTAACCCCAAATCTAAACCTAAAATCTAAACCTAACCACAAGTCTAAACCTAACCCTAAATCTAAACCTATAATCTAAACCTAACCCCAAATCCAAACCTAAAATCTAAACCTAACCCCAAATCTAAACCTAACCCCAAATCTAAACCTAAAATCTAAACCTAACCCCAAATCTAAACCTAAAATCTAAACCTAACCCCAAATCTAAACCTAAAATCTAAACCTAACCACAAATCTAAACCTAAAATCTAAACCTAACCCCAAATCTAAACCTAAAATCTAAACCTAACCCCAAATCTAAACTTATACCCCAAATCTAAACCTAAAATCTAAACCTAACCCCAAATCTAAACCTAAAATCTAAACCTAACCCCAAATCTAAACCTAACCCCAAATCTAAACCTAAAATCTAAACCTAACCCCAAATCTAAACCTAACCCCAAATCTAAACCTAAAATCTAAACCTAAACCCAAATCTAAACCTAACCCCAAATCTAAACCTAAAATCTAAACCTAACCCCAAATCTAAACCTGAAATCTAAACCTAACCTCAAATCTAAACCTAAAATCTAAACCTAACCCCAAATCTAAACCTAAAATCTAAACGTAACCCGAAATCGAAACCTAACCTTAAATCTAAACCTAAAATCTAAACCTAACCCCAAATCTAAATCTAAAATCTAAACCTAAAATCTAAACCTAAACCCAAATCTAAACCTAAAATCTAAACCTAACCCCAAATCTAAACCTAACCCCAAATCTAAACCTAAAATCTAAACCTAACCCCAAATCTAAACCTAAAATCTAAACCTAACCCCAAATCTAAACCTAACCCCAAATCTAAACCTAAAATCTAAACCTAACCCCAAATCTAAACCTAAAATCTAAACCTAACCCCAAATCTAAACCTAAAATCTAAACCTAACCCCAAATCTAAACCTAACCCCAAATCTAAACCTAAAATCAAACCTAACCCCAAATCTAAACCTGAAATCTAAACCTAACCTCAAATCTAAACCTAAAATCTAAACCTAACCCCAAATCTAAACCTAAAATCTAAACGTAACCCGAAATCGAAACCTAACCTTAAATCTAAACCTAAAATCTAAACCTAACCCCAAATCTAAACCTAAAATCTAAACCTAAACCCAAATCTAAACCTAAAATCTAAACCTAACCCCAAATCTAAACCTAACCCCAAATCTAAAACTAAAATCTAAACCTAACCCCAAATCTAAACCTAAAATCTAAACCTAACCCCAAATCTAAACCTAACCCCAAATCTAAACCTAAAATCTAAACCTAACCCCAAATCTAAACCTAACCCCAAATCTAAACCTAAAATCTAAACCTAACCCCAAATCTAAACCTAACCCCAAATCTAAACCTAAAATCTAAACCTAACCCCAAATTTAAACCTAAAATCTAAACCTAACCCCAAATCTAAACCTAAAATCTAAACCTAACCCCAAATCTAAACCTAACCCCAAATCTAAACCTAAAATCTAAACCTAACCCCAAATCTAAACCTAAAATCTAAACCTAACCCCAAATCTAAACCTAACCCCAAATCTAAACCTAAAATCTAAACCTAACCCCAAATCTAAACCTAAAATCTAAACCTAACCCCAAATCTAAACCTAAAATCTAAACCTAACCACAAGTCTAAACCTAACCCTAAATCTAAACCTATAATCTAAACCTAACCCCAAATCCAAACCTAAAATCTAAACCTAACCCCAAATCTAAACCTAACCCCAAATCTAAACCTAAAATCTAAACCTAACCCCAAATCTAAACCTAAAATCTAAACCTAACCCCAAATCTAAACTTAACACCAAATCTAAACCGAAAATCTAAACCTAACCCCAAATCTAAACCTAAAATCTAAGCCTAACCCCAAATCTAAACCTAAAATCTAAACCTAAAATCTAAACCTAACCCCAAATCTAAACCTAATCCCAAATCTAAACCTAAAATCTAAACCTAACCCCAAATCTAAACCTAACCCCAAATCTAAACCTAAAATCTAAACCTAACCCCAAATCTAAACCAAAAAATCTAAACCTAACCCCAAATATAAACCTAAAATCTAAACCTAACCCCAAATCTAAACCTAAAATCTAAATCTAACCCCAAATCTAAACCTAAAATCTAAACCTAACCCCAAATCTAAACCTAAAATCTAAACCTAACCCCAAATCTAAACCTAACCCCAAATCTAAACCTAAAATCTAAACCTAACCCCAAATCTAAACCTAACCCCAAATCTAAACCTAAAATCTAAACCTAAACCCAAATCTAAACCTAACCCCAAATCTAAACCTAAAATCTAAACCTAACCCCAAATCTAAACCTGAAATCTAAACCTAACCTCAAATCTAAACCTAAAATCTAAACCTAACCCCAAATCTAAACCTAAAATCTAAACGTAACCCGAAATCGAAACCTAACCTTAAATCTAAACCTAAAATCTAAACCTAACCCCAAATCTAAATCTAAAATCTAAACCTAAAATCTAAACCTAAACCCAAATCTAAACCTAAAATCTAAACCTAACCCCAAATCTAAACCTAACCCCAAATCTAAACCTAAAATCTAAACCTAACCCCAAATCTAAACCTAACCCCAAATCTAAACCTAAAATCTAAACCTAACCCCAAATCTAAACCTAAAATCTAAACCTAACCCCAAATCTAAACCTAACCCCAAATCTAAACCTAAAATCTAAACCTAACCCCAAATCTAAACCTGAAATCTAAACCTAACCTCAAATCTAAACCTAAAATCTAAACCTAACCCCAAATCTAAACCTAAAATCTAAACGTAACCCGAAATCGAAACCTAACCTTAAATCTAAACCTAAAATCTAAACCTAACCCCAAATCTAAACCTAAAATCTAAACCTAAACCCAAATCTAAACCTAAAATCTAAACCTAACCCCAAATCTAAACCTAACCCCAAATCTAAACCTAAAATCTAAACCTAACCCCAAATCTAAACCTAACCCCAAATCTAAACCTAAAATCTAAACCTAACCCCAAATCTAAACCTAACCCCAAATCTAAACCTAAAATCTAAACCTAACCCCAAATCTAAACCTAAAATCTAAACCTAACCCCAAGTCTAAACCTAAACCCAAATCTAAACCTAACCCCAAATCTAAACCTAAAATCTAAACCTAACCCCAAATCTAAACCTAAAATCTAAACCTAACCCCAAATCTAAACCTAACCCCAAATCTAAACCTAAAATCTAAACCTAACCCCAAATCTAAACCTAACCCCAAATCTAAACCTAAAATCTAAACCTAACCCCAAATTTAAACCTAAAATCTAAACCTAACCCCAAATCTAAACCTAAAATCTAAACCTAACCCCAAATCTAAACCTAACCCCAAATCTAAACCTAAAATCTAAACCTAACCCCAAATCTAAACCTAAAATCTAAACCTAACCCCAAATCTAAACCTAACCCCAAATCTAAACCTAAAATCTAAACCTAAAATCTAAACCTAACCCCAAATCTAAACCTAAAATCTAAACCTAACCACAAGTCTAAACCTAACCCCAAATCTAAACCTATAATCTAAACCTAACACCAAATCCAAACCTAAAATCTAAACCTAACCCCAAATCTAAACCTAACCCCAAATCTAAACCTAAAATCTAAACCTAACCCCAAATCTAAACCTAAAATCTAAACCTAACCCCAAATCTAAATCTAAAATCTAGGGGACCCCCTTTGTCCCCAGGGCCCATTGTGACATCGCAGGACCCACCGTGGTCCCCAGGGCCCATTGTGACATCCTGGGGACACTCCTTGTCCCCAGAGCCCATTGTGACATCCAGGGGACCCCCTTTGTCCCCAGGGCCCATTGTGACATCGCAGGACCCACCGTGGTCCCCAGGGCCCATTGTGACATCCTGGGGACCCCCTTTGTCCCCACGGCCCATTGTGGCACCATGGGGACCCCCGTTTGCACTGGGGCCCATTGTGACATCCCAGGACCCCACTTTGTCCCCAGGGCTTATTGTGACACCATGGGGACCTCCCTTGTCCCCAGGGCCGACTGTGACATCCCATGACCCCCCTTTGTCCCCAGTGCTATTTTGAAATCCTGGGGACCCCTTTTGTCCCCAGGGCCCATTGTGGCACCATGGGGAACCCCGTTTGCACTGGGGCCCATTGTGACATCCCAGGACCCCACTTGTCCCCAGGACCCATTGTGACACTATGGGGACCCCCCCTTGTTCCCAGGGCCCATTGTGACACCGTCGACACCCCCCTTGTCCGCAGGGGTCATTGTGACATCCTGGGGACCCCCTTTCTCCCCAGGGCCCATTGTGACATCGCAGGACCCCCCCTGGTCCCCAGGGCCCATTGTGACATCCTGGGGATCCCCCTTTGTCCCCAGGGTCCATTGTGACATCCTGGGCAACCCCATTGTCCCCAGGGCCCATTGTGACATCTGGGGGATCCCCTTGTCCCCAGGACCCATCGTGGCACCGTGGGGACCCTCCTTGTCACTTGGGCTCATTGTGACACCATGGGGACCCCCCCTTTGTCACCAGTGCCCATTGTGACATCCTGCGGACCCCCCTTTCTCCCCAGGGCCCATTTTGACATTCAGGGGACCCACCATTGTCCCCAGGGCCTATTGTGAACTTCAAGGGACCCCCATTGTACCCAGGGCTGATTGTGACGTCCTAGGGCCCCTCTTTGTCCCGGGACCCCCCATTGTCCCCATGGCCCATTGTGACATCCTGGGGATCCCTCCTTGTCCCCATGGCCCATTGTGACGTCCCAGGACGCCCCATTGTCCCCAGGGCCCATTGTGACATCCTCTGCACCCCCTTGTCCCAAGGGCCCATTGTGACATTCAGGGGACCCCTCTTTGTCCCCAGGGCCCATTGTGACATCCTGGGGACCCCTCTTGTCCCCAGGGCTCATTGTGACGTCCCAGGACCCCCCATTGTCCCCAGGGCCCATTTTGACATCCTGGGGATCCCTCCTTGTCCCCAGGGCCCATTGTGACGTCCCAGGACCCCCCCATTGTCCCCAGGGCCCATTGTGACATTCAGGGGACCCCCTTTGTCACTGGGGCCCATTGTGACATAGCAGGACCCCACATTGTCCCCAGGGCCCATTGTGACATCCTGGGGACCCCTCTTTGTCCTAAGGACCCATTGTGACGTCCCAGGACCCCGCATTGTCCCCAGAGCCCATTGTGACATCCTGGAGACCCCCTTTGTCCCCAGGACCCATTGTGACGTCCCAGGACCCCCCATTGTCCCCAGGGTTCATTGTTACATCCTGGGGACCCCATTGTCCCCAGGACCCATCGTGACACCATGGGGACCCTCCTTGTCACTGGGGACCCATTGTGACACCATGGGGACCCCTCCTTGTCCTCAGGGCTCATTGTGACATCCTGGGCATCCCCCTTTGTCCCCCGGGACCATTGTAACACCGTGGGGACCCCCTTTGTCCCCAGGGCCTATTGTTAAATCCCAGGACCCCCCATTGTCCCCAGGGCCCATTGTGACACCTTGGGGACCCCCTTGTCACTGGGGACCCATTGTGACACCATGGGGACCACCCCTTGTCCTCAGGGCCTATTGTGAACATCCTGGGGAACCTCCATTGTACCCTGAGCCCATTGTGAGTTCCTGGGGACCCCCTTGTCCCCAGGTCACATTGTGACATCCTGGGGAGCCTCTTTGTCCCCACGGCCCATTGTGACATCCTGGGGACCCCCTTTGTCCCCAGGGCCCATTGTGACATCCTGGGGACCTCCTTGTCCCCAGGACCCATCCTGGCACCGTGGGGACCTCCCTTGTCACTGGGGACCCTTTGTGACACCATGGGGACCTCCCATTGTCCTCAGGGCCCATTGAGACATCCTGGGGACCCCCTTTGTCACTGGGGACCCGTTGTGACATCCCAGGAACCCCATTGTCCCAAGGGCCCATTGTGACATCCTAGGGACCTCCCTTTGTCCCCAGGGCTCATTGTGGCACCATGGGGACCCCCTTTGTCACTGTGTCACACTGTGATATCCAAGAATCCCACGTTGTCCCCAAGGCCCATTTTGACATCCTGGGGACCCCCTTTCTCCCCAGGGCCCATTGTGACATTCAGGGGACCCCTCTTTGTCCCCAGGGCCCATTGTGACATCATGGGGACCCCCCCTTGTCACTGGGGCCCATTGTGACGTCCCAGGACCCCCCATTGTCCCCAGGGCCCATTGTGACATCCTGGGGATCCCTGCTTGGCCCCAGGGCCCATTGTGACGTCTTAGGACACCCCATTGTCCCCCGGACCCATTGTGACATTCAGGGCACCCCCTTGTTTCCAGGGCCCATTGTGGCACCATGGGGACCCCCTTTGTCACCGGGGCCCATTGTGACATCCCAGGACTCCACTTTGTCCCAAGGGCTTATTGTGACACCATGGGGACCTCCCTTGTTCCCAGGGCCCATTGTGACATCCCATGACCCCCCTTTGTCCCCAGTGCTATTGTGAAATCCTGGGGACCTCCTTTGTGCCCAGGGCCCATTGTGGCACCATGGGGAACCCCTTTGTCAGTGGGGGCCATTGTGACATTCCAGGACTCCACTTTGTCCCCAGGGCTCGTTTTGACACCTTGGGGACTCCCATTGTCCCCAGGGCCCATTGTGACATCCTGGGGATCCCCCTTTGTCCCCAGGGTCCATTGTGACATCCTGGGCAACCCCATTGTCCCCAGGGCCCATTGTGACATCTGGGGGACCCCCTTGTCCCCAGGAGCCATCGTGGCACCGTGGGGACCCTACTTGTCACTTGGGGCCATTGTGACACCATGGGGACCCCCCCTTTGTCCCCAGTGCCCATTGTGACATCCTGCGGACCCCCCTTTGTCCCCAGGGCCCATTTTGACATTCAGGGGACTCACCATTGTCCCCAGGGCCCATTGTGACCTTCAAGGGACCCCCATTGTTCCCAGGGCCCATTGTGACTTTCAGGGGACCCCACCTTGTCCCCAGGGCTGATTGTGACGTCCTAGGGCCCCTCTGTGTCCCCAGGGCCCATTGTGACACTTTAGAGACCCCTCTTTGTCCCCAGGGCCCATTGTGACATCTTGGGGACCCCCCCTTGTCCCCAGGGCCCATTGTGACGTCCCAGGACCCCCCATTGTCCCCAGGGCCCATTGTGACATCCTCGGCACCCCATTGTCCCCAGGGCCCATTGTGACATCCCAGGACCCCCCATTGTCCCCAGGGCCCATTGTGACATTCAGGGGACCCCCTTTGTCACTGGGGCCCATTGTGACATCCCAGGACCCCACATTGTCCCCAGGGCCCATTGTGACATTCAGGGGAACCCCCCTTGTCCCCAGGGCCCATTGTGATGTCCCAGGACCCCTCAGTGTCCCCACGGCCCATTGTGACATCCTGGGGACCCCCCTTTGTCACTGGGGCTCATTGAGACATCGTGGGGACCAACTTTGTCCGCAGGGCCCATTGTGACGTCCCAGGACCTCCCGTTGTCCCCAGTGTCCATTGTGACATCCGAGGAGCCCACTTTGTCCCCAGGACCCATTTTGATATTGAGGGGAGCCACGTTTGTCCCCAGGGCCCATTGTGACACCATGGGGCCCCCCCCTTGTCACTGGGGACCCATTGTGACACCATGGGGACCCCCCCTTGTCCTCAGGACGCATTCTCACATCCTGGGCACTCTCCATTGTCCCCAGGGCCCACTGTGACATCCTGGGGACCCCCTTGCTCCCAGGGCCCATTGTGGCACCATGGGGACATCACCTTTGTCCCCAGGGACCATTGTGACATCCCAGGACCCCCCTTTGTCCCCAGGGCCCATTGTAGCACCATGGGGACCCCCTTTGACCCCAGGGCCTATTGTGGCACCATGACAACCCCTTTTGTCCCCAGGGCCCATTGTGACATTCTAGCACCCCACTTTGTCCCCAGGGCCTATTGTGACACCATGGGGACCCCCCCTTGTCCTCAGGACTCATTCTCACATCCTGGGCACTCTCCATTGTCCCCAGGGCCCATTGTGACATCCTGGGGACCCTCAATGTCCCCAGGGCCCATTGTGACATCCCAGAACCTCCTATTGTCCCCAGGGCCCATTGTGACATCCTGGGGACCCCCATTGTCCCCAGGGCCCATTGTGACATTCCAGGACCCCCCATTGTCCGCAGGGCCCATTGTGACATCCACTGCACCCCCTTGTCCCCAGGGCCCATTGTGACATTCAGGGCACCCCCTTGTCCCCAGGGACCATTGTGACCTTCAGGGGATGCCTCTTTCTACCCAGGGCACATTGTGACATCCTGGGGACCCCCCCCTGTACCCAGGGCCCATTGTGACGTCCCAGGACCCCCTATTGTCCCCAGGGCCCATTGTGACATCCTGGGGATCCCTCCTTGTCCCCAGGGCCCATTGTGACGTCCCAGGACCCCCCATTGTCCACCAGGACCCATTGTGACATCCCAGGACCCCACATTGTCCCCAAGACCCATTGTGACATCCTGGGTACCCCCATTGTCCCCAGGGCTGATTGTACACATTCCAGGACCCCCCATTGTCCCCAGGGCCCATTGTGACATCCACTGCACCTCCTTGTCCCCAGGGCCCATTGTGATATTCAGGGGACCCCTCTTTGTCCCCAGGGCCCATTGTGACATCCTGGGGACCCCCCCTTGTCACTGGGGCCCATTGTGACGTCCCGGGACCCCCCATTGTCCCCAGGGCCCATTGTGACATTCAGGGGACCCCCTTTGTCACTGGGGCCCATTGTGACATCCCAGGACCCCACATTGTCCACAGGGCCCATTGTGACACCGTGGGGATCCCCTTTGTCCGCGGGGCTCATTGTGACATCCCAGGACCCCCCTTTGTCCCCAGGGCCCATTCTGATACCGTGGGGATCCCCTTTGTCCCCAGAGCCCATTGTGATATCCAGGGGACCCCCTTTGTCCCCAGGGCCCATTGTGACATCGCAGGACCCACCGTGGTCCCCAGTGCCCATTGTGACATCCTGGGGACCCCTTTTGTCCCCACGGCCCATTGTGGCACCATGGGGACCCCCTTTGTCACTGGGGCCCATTGTGACATCCCAGGACCCCAGTTTGTCTCCAGGGCTTATTGTGACACCATGGGGACCTCCCTTGTCCCCAGGGCCCATTGTGACATCCCATGACCCCCCTTTGTCCCCAGTGCTATTGTGAAATCCTGGGGACCTCCTTTGTGCCCAGGGCCCATTGTGGCACCATGGGGAACGCCTTTGTCACTGGGGGCCATTGTGACATTCCAGGATTCCACTTTGTCCCCAGGGCTCGTTCTGACACCTTGGGGACTCCCATTGTCCCCAGGGCCCATGGTGATATCCTGGGGATCCCCCTTTGTCCCCAGGGTCCATTGTGACATCCTGGGCAACCCCATTGTCCGCAGGGCCCATTGTGACATCTGGGGGACCCCCTTGTCCCCAGGACCCATTGTGGCACCGTGGGGCCCTCTTTGTCACTTGGGCCCATTGTGACACCATGGGGACGCCCCCTTTGTCCCCAGTGCCCATTGTGACATCCTGCGGACCCCCCTTTGTCCCCAGGGCCCATTTTGACATTCAGGGCACCCACCATTGTTCCCAGGGCCCATTGTGACCTTCAAGGGACCCCCATTGTTCCCAGGGCCCATTGTGACGTCCTGGGGAGCCCCCTCTGTTCCCAGGGCTCATTGTGACTTTCAGGGGATCCCCCCTTGTCCCCAGGGCTGATTGTGACGTCCTAGGGCCCCTCTTTGTCCCCAGGGCCCATTGTGACATCCTGGGGACCCCCCCTTGTCCCCAGAGCCCATTGTGACATCCCAGGACCCCCCATTGTCTCCAGGGCCAATTGTGACATCCTCGGCACCCCCTTGTCCCCAGGGCCCATTGTGACATTCAGGGGACACCTCTTTGTCCCCAGGGCCCATTGTGACATCCTGGGGACCCCCTCTTGTCCCCAGGGCCCATTGTGACGTCCCAGGAACCCCCATTGTCCCCAAGGCCCATTGTGACATTCAGGGGACCCCTCTTTGTCCCCAGGGCCCATTGTGACGTCCTGGGGACCCCCTCTTGTCCCCAGGGCCCATTGTGACGTCCCAGGAACCCCCATTGTCCCCAGGGCCCATTGTGACATCTTGGGGATCCCTCCTTGTCCCCAGGGCCCATCGTGTTGTCCCAGGACCCCGCCATTTTCCCCAGGACACATTGTGACATTCAGGGGACCCCCTTTGTCACTGGGGCCCCTTGTGACATCCTGGGGATCCCTCCTTGTCCCCAGGGCCTATTGTGACGTCCCAGGACCCCCCATTGTCCCCAGGGACCATTGTGACATTCAGGGGACCCCCTTTGTCACCGGGGCCCATTGTGACGTCCGAGGACCCCCCATTGTCCCAAGGGTCCATTGTTACATCCTGGGGACCCCCTTGTCCCCAGGACCCATCGTGACACCATGGGGACCCTCCTTGTCACTGGGGACCTGTTGTGACACCATGGGGACCCCCCCTTGTCCTCAGGACCCATTGTGACATCCTGGGCATCCCCCTTTGTCCCCCGGGACCATTGTAACACTGTGGGGACCCCCTTTGTCCCCAGGGCCCATTGTGACACTGTGGGGAACCCCCTTGTCCTCAGGGCCTATTGTTACGTCCCAGGACCCCCCATTGTCCCCAGGGCCCATTGTGACACCTTGGGGACCCCCTTGTCACTGGAGACCCATTGTGACAGCATGGGGACCACCCCTTGTCCTCAGGGCCTATTGTGAACATCCTGGGGAACCTCCATTGTCCCCAGAGCCCATTGTGAGTTCCTGGAGACCCCCTTGTCCCCAGGTCCCATTGTGACATCCTGGGGAGCCTCTTTGTCCCCAGGGCCCACTGAGACATCCTGGGGACCTCCTTTGTCACTGGGGACCCATTGTGACACCATGGGGACCTCCCATTGTCTTCAGGGCCCATTGAGACATCCTGGGGACCCCCTTTGTCACTGAGGACCCATTGTGACATCCCAGGAACCCCATTGTCCCAAGGGCCCATCGTGACATCCTGGGGACCCCCCTTTGTCTCCAGGACATATTGTGACACCGTGGGGACCTCATTAGTCCCCAGGGCCCATTGTGACATCCTAGGGATCCCCTCTTGTCCCCAGGGCCCATGGTGACGTCCCAGGACCCCCCCTTGTCCCTAGGGCCCATTGTGACATTCACAGGACTCCCCTTTGTCCCCAGGGCCCATTCTGATAAGGTGGGGACCCTCTTTGTCCCCAGGGCCAATTGTGACATCCTGGGGACGCCCTTTGTACCCAGGGCCCATTTTGACACCGTCAACACCCCCCTTTGTCCCCAGGGCCCATTGTGACATCCTGGGGACCCTCCTTGTCCCCAGAGCCCATTGTGACATCCAGGGGACCCCCTTTGTCCCCAGGGCCCATTGTGGCACCATGGGGACCCCCTTTGTCACTGGGGCCCATTGTGACATCCCAGGACCCCCCTTTGTCCCCAGGGCCCATTGTGGCACCATGGGGACCCCCTTTGTCACTGGGGCCCATTGTGACATCCTGGGGACCCCCCTTTGTCCCCAGGGCCCATTGTGACATCCTGGGGTCCCCCCTTTGTCCCCAGGGCCCATTGAAATGTCCCAGGACCACCCTTTGTCCCCAGGGTTCATTGTGACATCCTGGGGACCCCTTTTGTCCCCACGGCCCATTGTGGCACCATGGGGACCCCCTTTGTCACCGGGGCCCATTGTGACATCCCAGGACCCCACTTTGTCCCAAGGGCTTATTGTGACACCATGGGGACCTCCCTTGTCCCCAGGGCCCATTGTGACATCCCATGACCCCCCTTTGTCCCCAGTACTATTGTGAAATCCTGGGGACCCCCTTTGTGCCCAGGGCCCATTGTGGCACCATGGGGAACCCCTTTGTCACTGGGGGCCATTGTGACATTCCAGGATTCCACTTTGTCCCCAGGGCTCGTTCTGACACCTTGGGGACTCCCATTGTCCCAAGGGCCCATTGTGACATCCTGGGGATCCCCTCTTTTCCCCAGGGTCCATTGTGACATCCTGGGCAACCTCATTGTGCCCAGGGCCCATTTTGACATCTGGGGGACCCCCTTGTCCCCAGGACCCATCGTGGCACCGTGGGGACCCTCCTTGTCACTTGGTCCCATTGTGAAACCATGGGCACCCCCTCTTTGTCCCCAGTGCCCATTGTGACATCCTGCGGACCCCGCTTTGTCCCCAGGGCCCATTTTGATATTCAGGGGACCCACCATTGTCCTCAGGGCCCATTGTGAGGTCCCAGGACCCCCCATAATCCCCAGGGCCCATTGTGACATCCTCGGCACCTCCTTGTCCCCAGGGCCGATTGTGACCTTCAAGGGACCCCCATTGTTCCCAGGGCCCATTGTGATGTCCTGGGGAGCCCCCTATGTTCCCAGGGCTCATTGTGACTTTTAGGGGACCCCCCTTGTCCCTAGGGCTGATTGTGACGTCCTAGGGCCCGTCTGTGTCCCCAGGGCCCATTGTGACACTTTAGAGACCCCTCTTTGTCCCCAGGGCCCATTGTGACATCCTGGAGACCCCACCTTGTCCCCAGGGCCCATTGTGACGTCCCAGGACCCCCCATTGTTCCCAGGGCCCATTGTGACGTCCTGGGGAGCCCCCTCTGTTCCCAGGGCTCATTGTGACTTTCAGGGGACCCCCCCTTGTCCCCAGGGCTTATTGTGACATCCTAGGGCCCCTCTGTGTCCCCAGGGCCCATTGTGACACTTTAGAGACCCCTCTTTGTCCCCAGGGCCCATTGTGACATCCTGGGGACCCCCCCTTGTCCCCAGGGCCCATTGTGACGTCCCAGGACCCCCCATTGTCCTTAGGGCCCATTGTGACATCCTCGGCACCCCCTTGTCCCCAGGGCCCATTGTGACATTCAGGGGACCCCTCTTTGTCCCCAGGGCCCATTGTGACATCCTGGGGACCCCCTCTTGTCCCCAGGGCCCATTGTGACGTCCCAGGACCCCCCATTGTCCCCAGGGCCCATTGTGACATCCTGGGGAACCCTCCTTGTCCCCAGGGCCCATTGTGATGTCCCAGGACCCCCCATTGTCCCCAGGGCCCATTGTGACATTCAGGGGACCCCCTTTGTCACTGGGGCCCATTGTGACATCCCAGGACCCCCCCTTGTCCCCAGAGCCCATTGTGACATCCTGGGGAACCCTCCTTGTCCCCAGGGCCCATTGTGATGTCCCAGGACCCCCCATTGTCCCCAGGGCCCATTGTGACATTCAGGGGACCCCCTTTGTCACTGGGGCCCATTGTGACATCCCAGGACCCCCCCTTGTCCCCAGAGCCCATTGTGACATCCTGGAGACCCCCTTTGTCTCCAGGGCCCATTGTGACGTCCGAGGACCCCCCATTGTCACCAGGGTCCATTGTTACATCCTGGGGACCCCCTTTGTCCCCAGGACCCATCGTGACACCATGGGGACCCTCCTTGTCACTGGGGACCCATTGTGACACCATGGGGACCCTGCCTTGTCTTCATGGCCCATTGTGACATCCTGGGCATCCCCCTTTGTCCCCCGGGACCATTGTAACACCGTGCGGACCCCCTTTGTCCCCAGGGCCCATTGTGGCACCATGGGGAACCCCTTTGTCACTGAGGGCCATTGTGACATTCCAGGATTCCACTTTGTCCCCAGGGCTCGTTCTGACACCTTGGGGACTCCCATTGTCCCCAGGGCCCATTGTGACATCCTGGGCAACCCCATTATCCCCAGGGCCCATTGTGACATCTGGGGAACGCCCTTGTCCCCAGGACCCATCGTGGCACCGTGGGGACCCTCCTTGTCACTTGGGCCCATTGTGACACCATGGAGACCCCCCCTTTGTCTCCAGTACCCATTGTGACATCCTGGGGATCCCTCCTTGTCCCCAGGACCCATTGTGACATTCAGGGGACCCTCTTTGTCACTGGGGCCCATTGTGAAATCCCAGGACTCCACATTGTCCCCAGGGCCCATTGTGACATCCTGGGGACCCCACTTGTCCCCAGGACCCATTGTGACACTATGGGGACCCCCCCTTGTGCCCAGAGCCCACTGTCACACTGTGGGTACCACCCTTGTCCGCAGGGCTCATTGTGACATCCCAGGACCCCCCATTGTCCCCGGGGCCCATTGTGACATTCTAGGACCCCACTTTGTCCCCAGGGCCTATTGTGATATCATGGGGACCCCTCCTTGTCACTGGGGACCCATTGTGACACCATGGGGACCCCCCCTTTGTCCCCAGTGCCCATTGTGACATCCTGCGCACCCCCCTTTGTCCCCAGGGTCCATTGTGGCATCCTGGGCAACCCCATTGTCCCCAGGGCCCATTGTGACATCTGGGGGACGCCCTTGTCCCCAGGACCCATCGTGGCACCGTGGGGACCCCCATTGTCCCCAGGGCCCATTGTGACATTCCAGGACCCCCCATTGTCCCCAGGGCCCATTGTGACGTCCCAGGAACCCCCATTGTCCCCAGGGCCCATTGTGACATCCTGGGCAACCCCCCATTGTCCCCAGGGCCCATTGTGACGTCCCAGGACCCCCCCTTCTCCCCAGGGCCCATTGTGACATTCAGGGGACCCCCCCTTATCCCCAGGGCCCATTGTGACATCCCAGGACCCCCCATTGTCCCCAGGGCCCATTGTGACATCCTGGGGATCGCTCCTTGTCCCCAGGGCCCATTTTGACATCCCAGGACCCCCCATTGTCCCCAGGACCCATTGTGACATTCAGGGGACCCCCTTTGTCACTGGGGCCCATTGTGACATCTCAGGACCCCACATTGTCCCCAGGGCCCATTGTGACATCCTGGGGACCCCACTTGTCCCCAGGACCCATTGTGACACCATGGGGACCCCCATTTGTGCCCAGGGCCCATTGTGGCACTGTGGGTACCACCCTTGTCCGCAGGGCTCATTGTGACATCCCAGGACCCCCCATTGTCCCCAGGGCCCATTGTGACGTTCAGGGGACCCCCCTTTGTCCCCAGGGCCTATTCTGATACCGTGGGGACCCCCTTTGTCCCCAGGGCCCATTGTGACATCCTGGGGGCGCTCTTTGTCCCCAGGGCCCATTGTGACATCCTGGGGACCGTCCTTGTCCCCAGAGCCCATTGTGACATCCAGGGGACCCCCTTTGTCCCCAGGGCCCATTGTGGCACCATAGGGACCCACTTTGTCACTAGGGCCCATTGTGACATCCCAGGACCCGCCCTGGTCCCCAGGGCCCATTGTGACATCCATGGGACCCCCATTGTCCCAAGACTTCATTGTGACATCCTGGGGACCCCCCTTGTCCTCAGGGTCCATTGTGACAGCCCAGGACCTTACTTTGTCCCCAGGGCCCATTGTGATATCTGGGGGACCCCCTTGTTCCCAGGGCCCATTGTGACATCCTGGAGACACCCCCTTGTCCCCAGGGCCCATTGCGACGTCCCAGGACCCCCCATTTTCTCCAGGGCCCATTGTGACATCCTGGGGATCCCTCCTTGTCCCCAGGGCCCATTGTGACATCTGGCGGACCCCCCTTTGTCCCCAGGGCCCATTGTGACATCCTAGGGACCCGTTTCTCCCCAGGGCCCATTGTGGCACCATGGGGACCCCCCCTTGTCACTGGGGGCCCATTGTGACACCATGGAGACCCCTGCTTGTCCTCAGGGTCCATTGTGACATCCTGGGCACCCCCCATTTTCCCCAGGACCCATTGTGACATCCTGGCCACCCCCTTGCTCCCAGGGCCCATTGTGGCACCATGGGGACACCCCCTTGTCCCCAGGGCCCATTGTGACATCCCAGGACCCCCCTTTGTCCCCAGGACCCATTGTAGCACCATGGGGACCCCTTTTGTCCCCAGGGCCCATTGTGACATTCTTGGACCCCACTTTGTCCCCAGGGCCTATTGTGACACCATGGGGACACCTCCTTGTCACTGGGGACCCATTGTGACACCATGGGGACCCCTCCTTGTCCTCAGGACTCATTCTCACCTCCTGGGTACCCCCCATTGTCCCCAGGGCCCATTGTGACATCGTGGGGACCCTCATTGTCCCCAGGGCCCATTGTGACATCCTGGGGACCCCCATTGTCCCCAGGGCCCATTGTGACATACTCGGCACCCCCCTTGTCCCCAGGGCCCATTGTGACGTTCCAGGACCCCCCCTTGTCCCCAGGGCCCATTGTGACATTCAGGGGACCCCTCTTTGTCCCCAGGGCCCATTGTGACATCCTGGGGACCCCCCCTTATCCCCAGGGATCATTGTGACGTCCCAGGACCCCCCATTGTCCTTAGGGCCCATTGTGACATCCTGGGGATCGCTCCTTGTCCCCAGGGCCCATTGTGACGTCCCAGAACCCCCCATTGTCCCCAGGACCCATTGTGACATTCAGGGGACCCCTGTCGAGGGTTAGGATTGCGGGGTGACAATCAAACCCTGGCAGATGTATTGTTAACCTCCTCTCCCCCCCACTTCTCCCTTTTGCCCCTGCCTCTCCCCCCTTCCCACTCAGGACAGGCGATCGGGAGGGAAAGAAGGACAGAGAGAGAAGAGTTGGAAAAGTTAAAGATGTTTTACTAATGCTACTAATAAGAATAGAGAAAATAATAAAAAATATACAAAACCAATCTTGTAAGTCTCAGCAACTGCAGAGCCAGCACCCAAAGTCCTGGATTAGACTCTGCAGCCAACCGGAGCTGGATTCAGTCTCTCACTAGGCCTCAGTTCGCAGGGACGACCAGCAAGGTCCTCTCGTAATGTCAGCCATGAGGAAAAAGGGAAAAAAGCAAAGGGCCGAGATCCTCGTGATCTCCCACTTTTAAATGAAGTATTCACGTGAATGGAATGTTATACACCGTTGGTCAGTCTCTCGGACATCAGTTTTCTCGTTGCCCCTCTCGCGAGATGTCCATCCGTGCTTATCAATAAGTTTTCATTCCATTGCTAGGTTTAACCAAAACATGTGTTGGGTTCTCCAGGAAAATGCAGCTAACATGAAGGCTTTAGCTGACAGGCAAATTCACTAAAAAAGAAACTTGTTTTTAACAAAACCAGGACATTCCACCCCTTATAATATGACATTCACTGAATACTTAAACCTTATCAATACAATCTATCAATACAATCTAATTAATCACTACTACTATATATATATATACATATGTACATATATACACAGGAGTAATTAATCAGTGGACCATCCTTTGAAAAGTTAATTAAGTTCATTTTGTCACCACAGTCTCCCAGGGCAGGAAAAATGGTACAAGTGCATCTCATGACCACTGTTTGTGGGTTAAGGACACCAACTTCGAAGAAGGTGTCGGGCGCCACTCGAAGAAGCCAGCGCTGGTTTCATCACCATTGTCTTGATCTGAAAGACACTTATTAAACATTGTTAGTGCGGCAATTCACATCATACAGTTCAGCATTGCCTATTTTCACCTAAAATCAAATCCCCTTGAGGTACACACCGAACTTCTCCATCCTTAAGCATCACCCACCAGGTGCTGCCAGGTCCCTGGGCAAAAACAATCCCACGAATAGGTTTGCCTGTGCCTGAGGCAGGAGTAACCCATACTGCCTTTCCTAAGATATTTTTCATGTGTACTACAGGGACTTTATCTCCTTCTACAGTCCGTAGAATTTCTGATTGGGCAGGCCCGGCTCGATTGGTTGATCCCCTAGTGTTGACCAACCAAGTGGCTTTTGCTAAATGTGAATCCCAGTTTTTAAAGGTTCCGCCACCAAGTGCCTTTAGTGTAGTTTTTAACAAACCATTGTACCTTTCAATTTTCCCAGAGGCTGGTGCATGATATGGAATATGATATACCCACTCAATACCATGTTCTTTGGCCCAATTGTCTATAATACTGTTTTTGAAATGAGTACCGTTGTCTGATTCAATTCTTTCTGGCGTACCGTGCCGCCAAAGGACTTGCTTCTCAAGGCCCAAGATAGTATTTCGGGCTGTAGCATGAGGTACGGCATATGTTTCCAACCATCCAGTGGTTGCTTCTACCATTGTAAGTACATAACGCTTACCTTGACGTGTCTGTGGAAGTGTAATATAATCAATCTGCCAAGCTTCTCCATACTTATACTTTAACCATCGCCCCCCATACCATACAGGTTTTAACCATTTTGCTTGTTTGATTTCGGCGCAAGTTTCACATTCATGAATAACCTGTGAAATAGTGTCCATAGTTAAATCCACCCCTCGATCACGAGCCCATTTTTATGTTGCATCTCCACCTTGATGCCCTGAAGCATCATGGGCCCACCGAGCTAGGAAAAGTTCACCTTTATGTTGCCAGTCCAAGTCCACCTCAGCTACTTTAATCTTAGCAGCTTGATCCGCTTGTTGGTTGTTTAGATGTTCCTCGGTGGCTCGACTTTTAGGCACATGAGCATCTACATGACGAACTTTCACAGGCAGGTTCTCTAGCCGAGCAGCAATGTCTTGCCACAGTGTGGCAGCCCAAATGGGTTTACCTCTGCGCTGCCAGTTGCTTTTCTTCCATTGCTGTAGCCACCCCCACAAGGCATTTGCTACCATCCATGAGTCAGTATAAAGTATTGGCCACTTCTCTCGTTCAGCAATGTCCAAAGCCAGCTGGATGGCTTTCACTTCTGCAAACTGACTGGATTCACCTTGTCCTTCAGTGGCTTCTGTAACTTGTCGTGTGGGACTCCACACAGCAGCTTTCACCTTCGATGTTTTCCTACAAGACGACAGGATCCATCTGTGAACAGTGCACACTGCTTATCAGTCTCTGAAAGCGGATTATATGGTGGTGCTTCTTCAGCACGTTTTACTTCCTCCTCATCTGGAGACATCCCAAAGTCTTTGCTTTCTGGCCAGTCTGTAATCACTTCTAATATCCCTGGACGGTTGGGACTTCCAATTCGAGCTCGTTGTGTGATCAGTGCAATCCATTTACTCCATGTAACTTCGGTTGCATGATGTGGAGAGGGAACCGTCCCTTTGAACATCCAGCTCAGCACCGGCAGTCGAGGTGCCAGGAGGAGCTGTGCTTCAGTGCCCATCACTTCTGAAGCAGCTCGAACTCCTTCATATGCTGCTAGTATCTCCTTTTCAGTTGGAGTACAGCTGGCCTCAGATCCTTTGTATCCTCGACTCCAAAAACCTAGGGATCGACCTCGGGTTTCTCCTGGTGCTTTCTGCCAGAGGCTCCAGGTAAGTCCATTATCTCCGGCTGCGGTGTAGAGCACATTTTTAACATCTAGTCCAGTTCGGACTGGTCCAAGGGCCACTGCATGAGTTATCTCACGCTTAATTTGTTCAAAGGCTTGTCGTTGTTCAGGGCCCCACTCAAATTGGTTCTTTTTATGAGTCACTCGATAGAGAGGGCTCACAATGTGGCTGTAGTCAGGAATGTGCATTCTCCAAAAACCTACAACGCCCAAGAAAGTCTGTGTCTCCTTCTTATTAGTAGGTGGAGACATTGCTGCAATTTTGTTGATCACATCCATTGGGATCTGACGACGGCCATCTTGCCATTTTATTCCTAAAAACTGGATCTCTCGTGCAGGTCCCTTGACCTTGCTTCGTTTTATGGCAAAACCAGCATCCAAAAGAATCTGAATTATTCTCTCACCTTTCTCGAAGACTTCTTTTGCTGTGTCACCCCATACAATGATGTCATCAATATATTGCAAGTGTTCTGGAGCTTCACCTTGCTCCAGCGTGGTCTGGATCAGTCCATGGCAGATGGTAGGACTGTGTTTCCACCCCTGGGGCAAGCGATTCCATGTATACTGGATGCCCCTCCAGGTGAAAGCAAACTGCGGCCTGCACTCTGCTGCTACAGGAATAGAGAAAAATGCATTAGCAATGTCAATTGTAGCATACCACTTGGCTGCCTTTGACTCCAGTTCAAATTGCAGTTCTAGCATGTCAGGCACAGCAGCACTCAGTGGTGGTGTAACTTCATTCAGGCCACGATAGTCTACAGTTAGTCTCCACTCGTCACTAGACTTACGCACTGGCCAGATTGGGCTGTTAAAAGGTGAGCGAGTCTTACTGATCACACCCTGGCTTTCCAATTGACGGATCAGCTTCTGGATAGGAATCAAAGAGTCTCGATTGGTGCGATATTGCCGGCGATGCACCGTCATGGTAGCAATTGGCACCTGCTGATCGTCAACCCTCAGCCGTCCTACAACAGAAGGGTCATCTGAAAGACCAGGCAAATCAGACAGCTGTTCAATTTTCTCAGTGTCCACAGCTGCTATACCAAATGCCCACCTATACCCTTTTGGGTCCTTAAAATACCCTCTCCTGAGGTAGTCTATACCAAGGATGCACGGAGCATCTGGACCAGTCACAATGGGATGCTTTTGCGAGTTTTTTCCAGTTAGGTTCATTTCAGCCTCTACAACAGTCAGTTCCTGGGATCCCCCAGTCACTCCAACAATATTGATGGATTGCATTCCTTTATAATTAGAAGGAATTATTGTGCACTGAGCACCAGTGTCCACCAAAGCTTTGTACTCCTGGGGTTGTGTTGTACCAGGCCATAATATTTGTACAGTCCAATAAACTCTGTTATCCCTTTCCTCCACCTGGTTGGAGGCAGGGCACCTCTAATTCCTGTTTTGCACAGTCTCTGGGTGTGAATTAGAGGTTCCTTCAAAAGCATCAGAATCTCTTCTGCTCCTTTTGTAAACTGGAGCAGCCACCTTCCTAGGAGTTTTTCCTTTTATCTCACGTACTCGTTCTTGAAGTTCTGAGGTAGGCCTTCCATGCCACTTATTCATGTTTTCTCCCTGCTCATGTAGGAAGAACCACAGTGAACCTCTTTTTGTGGGCTGTCTCTGCCCTCTCTCTCGAGATTGGAAACGCCTTCTCCTAACAGCTGAAACATAGGTTTGTGCAGGTCGTGAACGGTACGAGTCTTCTCTGAGCTCTTTGATTTCTTGCAACAGCTTTTCAAACCGGTCATCAGATTTTTCACACAGTTTCTCCACAGCGGAGACACAAGCCCGTAGAGAACCAGCAAGGCTGTCCTCAAAGTACCGGAGCTGCTCAATCACTTCATTAATTTCTTGTACACCTCTAGCTGACCAGACCATTCCTGCCAATGACTTAGCATATGCAGGTGGTGCACTTTGTACAAATCTGCGCCACATAGATTTTGTACAATTGATTCTATCTGGGTCTGTCCCCTCTTGGCTGTTTGGTCCTAGATAGATGATCTCTCGCACAGCTAATTCTCTCAGGAACTGGATACCTCTCTCCATAGTATTCCATTTCCCTAACTTGGATATACAATCTTCCTTGTAGGGAAATCTGGCTTTCATAGCTGCCAGGAGTCGGGTCCAGAGAGTAGCGGCATTAGACTCTCTTGAAATTGCCCTATCAATGGTGGAATCTTTTGACAGAGATCCCAGCTGCCTAGCTTCACCACCTTCTAATTCAATTGTTTCTGCCCCATTGTCCCAGCATCGCAGCAGCCAGGTTAAAATATTCTCGCCTTCACGACGACTAAAGTCTTCTCGCAGATCTCTCAGCTCACCTGGAGAAAAGGACCGAGTGGTGGTCACTTCATCTCCACCCTGTCCTGATGATGATGCCTCTTGGGTTGATGTTGGCCCTGTGCCATCACCTGCTGCACGGGTAGTCTTTCTAGTGACTTTCTTACAACCAGCAACTGATGCTGATATGGGTTCACCATCATCTGATTCATTTCCAGAATCTGAATGACTGTCACAGTGATTGCTGTGGTTACAGCAGCAACAGTGCCCAGTGTGTGAAGACGGGGGGGCTGCCTTGTTAGCCTTTGAGGCTGGAGAAGTAACGTTATCTGCAGCGACCTTGGCAGAGGAGCTCTGCGGAGGAGCTGTAGCTTCAGCCTGTGAAGCCGCGGTTGGGGGGACAGTGGCTGCAGCAGCAGCTTTGGCTGTTTTACCTTTTCTCGAGCGGCTAGGAGTGCTTTTTGCTAAAGCTTCCGAAGACACACCGCAAATCTCAGGACTAAGAAGAGACGCAAACCTCCTATTGAACCTCATTTCTCTTAACAGTAACACAAACTGACACACATTCAGCAAACCAGATAACACCATCACAGTTCTATCAAAGCTCCAAGGGTATTCAAAGTTCTCTAAAACATTTGCAAACTGTCCTAGCGAAAACACAAAAGTATTGTTAGTCAGCCTTTCTAAAGATTCGCTTGACCAATTAGCAAATATAGAGCCATTCTGCTCTTTAATCTCTCCTGGAGGTTTTTCAAGGTAAAGCAAAAGCGAGTAGAAATTCATTAGCGGCTGCAATATAATGAAATAAACCAGTGCCATACCACACAGCATCATCATGACCGCTGTCCAGTTTCTTGTTGTTATATAATGAATACTTCGATTCAGAAAGAAACACCAACAAAGATATGGGATCAGCGAGCACAATGTAGAAAATAGCTGATATAACTTATGCCACAACATCTTTAAATCAATGTAATTCACTTTGCCTTAATACCACTAAATAATATCCAAAGCAAACAGACGCGCGAGTATCACAACTCTATGAGTTGGCACCGTGCCAAGAAAATTGAAAGGTACGTCAGAGCAGTAGAAAAGCCAAAAATCTCCAAATTTACCCCTTTCTCGTGCCCCACGTTGGGCGCCAATTATCTGTCGAGGGTTAAGATTGCGGGGTGACAATCAAACCCTGGCAGATGTATTGTTAACCTCCTCTCCCCCCCACTTCCCCCTTTTGCCCCTGCCTCTCCCCCCTTCCCACTCAGGACAGGCGATCGGGAGGGAAAGAAGGACAGAGAGAAGAGAGTTGGAAAAGTTAGAGATGTTTTACTAACGCTACTAATAAGAATAGAGAAAATAATACAAAATATACAAAACCAATCTTGTAAGTCTCAGCAACTGCAGAGCCAGCACCCAAAGTCCTGGATTAGACTCTGTAGCCAAGCGGAGCTGGATTCAGTCTCTCACTAGGCCTCAGTTCGCAGGGACGACCAGCAAGGTCCTCTCCTAATGTCAGCCATGAGGAAAAAAGGGAAAGAGGGCAAAGGGGCTAGATCCTCATGATCTCCCACTTTCATATGAAGTATTCACGTGAATGGAATGTTATACACCATTGGTCAGTCTCTCGATCACGAGTTTCTCGTCGCCCCTCTCGTGAGATGTCCATCCGTGCTTATCAATAAGTTTGCATTCCATTGCTAGGTTTAACCAAAACATGTGTCAGGTTCTCCAGGAAAATGCAGCTAATATGAAGGTTTAGCTGACAGGCAAAAATTCGCTAAAAGAGAAACTTGTTTTTAACAAAACCAGGACATAAGCCTAAACCGCAAAGATCTCTCCATAAAGATGTTTTTTATACTGTACTTCCACAATCTTCTGGCAGTACAAAAGAACAAGCGGCAGATGTACTTAGGCTGACTGATGGTGGTTTGGTGCAGAGACCATGCATATCATGGGAATATTTCAGCATTTCTGCTCTGGTTTTCAGTGTATTACACCAAAACCCCCACCTGATGATATCATTTCAAGAGCAGAAGCAGCAATTTGCAGAATTCAGCTTCTTTGGGGAACTGAGCAATTGCTGAGCTGACACCAAGTCCTGCTGGGTCCCTGTCACCTGCAGAGTGCCCGCATCCTCACCACGGTCGCGGGCATTGTGACAAAGGTTCTATGTCAGCTGGGTGTGGCAGCCGAGTGCCCGCTAGGGGAGGGGGAGCCTGTCAGCCCCGGGCCTGTCACTGCCTGCTGTCCCCCCTGTCACCAGCGAGGCCTCTGAAAAGTTTCCAAAACATCCCCAGACTTGGCTCCAAAGTGGCCGAAAGTCTCCAAGAGACAAGTCGGGAAGAAGGATATGGAACAGAGGGAGAAAGGCAAGGGAGCAGGCCTAAGGGAGGCAAGAGGAAAAAGTAGTGCCGGGCTGCACGACTGAAATGGAGCAATTGAAAGACGGAAGCCAGGAAGCAGGAGAGTTTGAGAAAAGGAGAGAGGAAAGAAGAGACATGCAGCCAGACGATGGGTTAGTCAGAGAGGCTGGGACAGAGAACAGGATGAGAAGGAAATAAGGCAAGGCAAGGCAAGGCTAGGCCAAAGGACGTTTCCTTGATTTATATTTTCTACCACATTCATCTTGAGATGAGGAGGAAAGCCATCAGACCTTATATATTAGGCCCAAACAAAAGCCCCGGCTACTTGAGACACTTAGACTAAGCCTAAACCACAAAGATCTCTCCATAAAGATGGTTTTTATACTGTACTTCCACAATCAGCTGGCAGTACAAAAGAACAAGCGGCAGATGTACTTAGGCTGAGTCATGGTGGTTTGGTGCAGAGACCGTGCATATCGTGGGAATATTTCAGCATTTCTGCTCTGGTTTTCAGTGTATTACACCAAAACACCCACCTGATGACATCATTTCAAGAGCAAAAGCAGTAATTTGCAGAATTCAGCTTCTTTGGGGAACTGAGCAATTGCTGAGCTGACAGAAGTCCTGCTGGGTCCCTGTCACCTGCAGAGTGCCCGCATCCTCACCACGGTAGCGGGCATTGCGACAAAGGTTCTATGTCAGCTGGGTGTGGCAGCCGAGTGCCCGATGGGGGAGGGTGAGCCTGTCAGCCCCGGGCCTGTCACTGCCTGCTGTCCCTCCTGTCACCAGCGAGGCCTCTGAAAAGTTTCCAAAACATCCCCAGACATGGCTCCAAAGTGGCCAAAAGTCTCCAAGAGACAAGTCGGGAAGAAGGATATTGAACAGAGGGAGAAAGGCAAGGGAGCAGGCCAAAGGGAGGCAGGAGGAAAAAGTAGTGCCGGGATGCAGGACTGAAATGGAGTAATTGAAAGAGGAAAGCCAGGAAGCAGGAGAGTTTGAGAAAAGGAGAGAGGAAAGAAGAGACATGCAGCCAGACGAGGGCTTAGTGAGAGAGGCTGGGACAGAGAACAGGATGAGAAGGAAATAAGGCAAGGCAAGGCAAGGCAAGGCTAGGCCAAAGGACGTTTCTTTGATTTATATTTTCTACCACATTCATCTGGAGATGAGGAGGAAAGCCATCAGACCTTATGGATTAGGCCCAAACAAAAGCCCCGGCTACTTGAGACACTTAGACTAAGCCTAAACCACAAAGATCTCTCCATAAAGATGGTTTTTATACTGTACTTCCACAATCTGCTGGCAGTACAAAAAAACAAGCGGCAGATGTACTTAGGCTGAGTCATGGTGGTTTGGTGCAGAGACCATGCATATCATGGGAATATTTCAGCATTTCTGCTCTGATTTTCAGTGTATTACACCAAAACACCCACCTCATGACATCATTTCAAGAGCAAAAGCAGCAATTTGCAGAATTCAGCTTCTTTGGGGAACTGAGCAATTGCTGAGCTGACACCAAGTCCTGCTGGGTCCCTGTCACCTGCAGAGTGTCCGCATCATCACCACGGTAGCGGGCATTGTGACAAAGGTTCTATGTCAGCTGGGTGTGGCAGTCGAGCGCCCCCGAGGAGACAGTGAGCCTGTCAGCCCCGGGCCTGTCACTGCCTGCTGTCACCCCTGTCACCAGCGAGGCCTCTGAAAAGTTTCCAAAACATCCCCAGACTTGGGTCCAAAGTGGCCAAAAGTCTCCAAGAGACAAGTCGGGAAGAAGGATATGGAACAGAGGGAGAAAGGCAAGGGAGCAGGCCAAAGGGAGGCAGGAGGAAAAAGTAGTGCCGGGCTGCAGGACTGAAATGGAGGAATTGAAAGAGGAAAGCCAGGAAGCAGGAGAGTTTGAGAAAAGGAGAGAGGAAAGAAGAGACATGCAGCCAGACGAGGGCTTAGTGAGAGAGGCTGGGACAGAGAACAGGATGAGAAGGAAATAAGGCAAGGCAAGGCAAGGCTAGGCCAAAGGACGTTTCCTTGATTTATATTTTCTACCACATTCATCTTGAGATGAACAGGAAAGCCATCAGACCTTATATATTAGGCCCAAACAAAAGCCCCGGCTACTTGAGACACTTAGACTAAGCCTAAACCACAAAGATCTCTCCATAAAGATGGTTTTTATACTGTACTTCCACAATCAGCTGGCAGTACAAAAGAACAAGCGGCAGATGTACTTAGGCTGAGTCATGGTGGTTTGGTGCAGAGACCATGCATATCATGGGAATATTTCAGCATTTCTGCTCTGGTTTTCAGAGTATTACACCAAAACACCCACCTGATGACATCATTTCAAGAGCAAAAGCAGCAATTTGCAGAATTCAGCTTCTTTGGGGAACTGAGCAATTGCTGAGCTGACAGAAGTCCTGCTGGGTCCCTGTCACCTGCAGAGTGCCCGCATCTTCACCACGGTCGCGGGCATTGCGACAAAGGTTCTATGTCAGCTGGGTGTGGCAGCCGAGTGCCCGCTGGGGGAGGGGGAGCCTGTCAGCCCCGGGCCTGTCACTGCCTGCTGTCCCCCCTGTCACCAGCGAGGCCTCTGAAAAGTTTCCAAATCATCCCCAGACTTGGATCCAAAGTGGCCGAAAGTCTCCAAGAGACAAGTCGGGAAGAAGGATATGGAACAGAGGGAGAAAGGCAAGGGAGAAAGCCAAAGCGAGGCTAGAGGAAAAAGTAGTGCCGGGCTGCAGGACTGAAATGGAGGAATTGAAAGACGAAAGCCAGGAAGCAGGAGAGTTTGAGAAAAGGAGAGAGGAAAGAAGAGACATGCAGCCAGACGAGGGCTTAGTGACAGAGGCTGGGACAGAGAACAGGATGAGAAGGAAATAAGGCAAGGCAAGGCAAGGCTAGGCCAAAGGACGTTTCCTTGATTTATATTTTCTACCACATTCATCTTGAGATGAGGAGGAAAGCCATCAGACCTTATAGATTAGGCCCAAACAAATGCCCCGGCTACTTGAGACGCTTAGACTAAGCCTAAACCACAAAGATCTCTCCATAAAGATGGTTTTTATACTGTACTTCCACAATCAGCTGGCAGTACAAAAGAACAAGCGGCAGATGTACTTAGGCTGAGTCATGCTGGTTTGGTGCAGAGACCATGCATATCATGGGAATATTTCAGCATTTCTGCTCTGGTTTTCAGTGTATTACACCAAAACACCCACCTGATGACATCATTTCAAGAGCAAAAGCAGCAATTTGCAGAATTCAGCTTCTTTGGGGAACTGAGCAATTGCTGAGCTGACACCAAGTCCTGCTGGGTCCCTGTCACCTGCAGAGTGCCCGCATCCTCACCACGGTCGTGGGCATTGTGACAAAGGTTCTATGTCAGCTGGGTGTGGCAGCTGAGTGCCCGCTGGGGGAGGGTGAGCCTGTCAGCCCCGGGCCTGTCACTGCCTGCTGTCCCCCCTGTCACCAGCGAGGCCTCTGAAAAGTTTCCAAAACATCCCCAGACTTGGCTCCAAAGTGGCCGAAAGTCTCCAAGAGACAAGTCGGGAAGAAGGATATGGAACAGAGGGAGAAAGGCAAGGATGCAAGCCAAAGGGAGGCAAGAGGAAAAAGTAGTGCCGGGCTGCAGGACTGAAATGGAGGAATTGAAAGAGGAAAGCCAGGAAGCAGGAGAGTTTGAGAAAAGGAGAGAGGAAAGAAGAGACATGCAGCCAGACGAGGGCTTAGTGAGAGAGGCTGGGACAGAGAACAGGATGAGAAGGAATTAAGGCAAGGCAAGGCAAGGCTAGGCCAAAGGACGTTTCCTTGATTTATATTTTCTACCACATTCATCTTGAGATGAGGAGGAAAGCCATCAAACCTTATATATTAGGCCCAAACAAAAGCCCCGGCTACTTGAGACGCTTAGACTAAGCCTAAACCACAAAGATCTCTCCATAAAGATGGTTTTTATACTGTACTTCACAATCAGCTGGCAGTACAAAAGAACAAGCGGCAGGTGAACTTAGGCTGAGTCATGGTGGTTTGGTGCAGGGACCGTGCATATCATGGGAATATTTCAGCATTTCTGCTCTGGTTTTCAGTGTATTACACCAAAACACCCACCTGATGACATCATTTAAAGAGCAAAAGCAGCAATTTGCAGAATTCAGCTTCTTTGGGGAACTGAGCAATTGCTGAGCTGACACCAAGTCCTGCTGGGTCCCTGTCACCTGCAGAGTGCCCGCATCCTCACCACGGTAGCGGGCATTGTGACAAAGGTTCTATGTCAGCTGGGTGTGGCAGTCGAGCGCCCCCGAGGAGACGGTGAGCCTGTCAGCCCCGGGCCTGTCACTGCCTGCTGTCCCCTCTGTCAGCAGCGAGGCCTCTGAAAAGTTTCCAAAACATCCCCAGACTTGGCTCCAAAGTGGCCAAAAGTCTCCAAGAGACAAGTCGGGAAGAAGGATATGGAACAGAGGGAGAAAGGCAAGGGAGTAGGCCAAAGGGAGGCAGGAGGAAAAAGTAGTGCCGGGCTGCAGGACTGAAATGGAGGAATTGAAAGAGGAAAGCCAGGAAGCAGGAGAGTTTGAGAAAAGGAGAGAGGAAAGAAGAGACATGCAGCCAGACGAGGGCTTAGTGAGAGAGGCTGGGACAGAGAACAGGATGAGAAGGAAATAAGGCAAGGCAAGGCAAGGCAAGGCTAGGCCAAAGGACGTTTCTTTGATTCATATTTTCTACCACATTCATCTTGAGATGAGGAGGAAAGCCATCAGACCTTATGGATTAGGCCCAAACAAAAGCCCCGGCTACTTGAGACACTTAGACTAAGCCTAAACCACAAAGATCTCTCCATAAAGATGGTTTTTATACTGTACTTCCACAATCAGCTGGCAGTACAAAAGAACAAGCGGCAGATGTACTTAGGCTGAGTCATGGTGGTTTGGTGCAGAGACCATGCATATCATGGGAATATTTCAGCATTTCTGCTCTGGTTTTCAGTGTATTACACCAAAACACCCACCTGATGACATCATTTCAAGAGCAAAAGCAGCAATTTGCAGAATTCAGCTTCTTTGGGGAACTGAGCAATTGCTGAGCTGACACCATGTCCTGCTGGGTCCCTGTCACCTGCAGAGTACCCGTATCCTCACCACGGTCGCGGGCATTGTGACAAAGGTTCTATGTCATCTGGGTGTGGCAGTCGAGCGCCCCATAGGAGACGGTGAACCTGTCAGCCCTGGGCCTGTCACTGCATTCTGTACCTCCTGTCACCAGCGAGGCCTCGGAAAAGTTTCCAAAACATCCCCAGACTTGGCTCCAAAGTGGCCAAAAGTCTCCAAGAGACAAGTCGGGAAGAAGGATATGGAACAGAGGGAGAAAGGCAAGGGAGCAGGCCAAAGGGAGGCAAGAGGAAAAAGTAGTGCCGGGCTGCAGGACTGAAATGGAGGAATTGAAAGACGAAAGCCAGGAAGCAGGAGAGTTTGAGAAAAGGAGAGAGGAAAGAAGAGACATGCAGCCAGACGATGGGTTAGTGAGAGAGGCTGGGACAGAGAACAGGATGAGAAGGAAATAAGGCAAGGCAAGGCAAGGCAAGGCTAGGCCAAAGGACGTTTCTTTGATTTATATTTTCTACCACATTCATCTTGAGATGAGGAGGAAAGCCATCAGACCTTATGGATTAGGCCCAAACAAAAGCCCCGGCTACTTGAGACACTTAGACTAAGCCTAAACCACAAAGATCTCTCCATAAAGATGGTTTTTATACTGTACTTCCACAATCAGCTGGCAGTACAAAAGAACAATCGGCAGATGAACTTAGGCTGAGTCATGGTGGTTTGGTGCAGAGACCGTGCATATCATGGGAATATTTCAGCATTTCTGCTCTGGTCTTCAGTGTATTACACCAAAACACCCACCTCATGACATCATTTCAAGAGCAAAAGCAGCAATTTGAAGAATTCAGCTTCTTTGGGGAACTGAGCAATTGCTGAGCTGACACCATGTCCTGCTGGGTCCCTGTCACCTGCAGAGTGCCCGCATCCTCACCACGGTAGCGGGCATTGTGACAAAGGTTCTATGTCAGCTGGGTGTGGCAGTCGAGCGCCCCCGAGGAGACGGTGAGCCTGTCAGCCCCGGGCCTGTCACTGCCTGCTGTCCCCCCTGTCACCAGCGAGGCCTCTGAAAATTTTCCAAAACATCCCCAGACTTGGCTCCAAAGTGGCCAAAAGTCTCCAAGAGACAAGTCGGGAAGAAGGATATGGAACAGAGGGAGAAAGGCAAGGGAGCAGGCCAAAGGGAGGCAGGAGGAAAAAGTAGTGCCGGGCTGCAGGACTGAAATGGAGGAATTGAAAGACGAAAGCCAGGAAGCAGGAGAGTTTGAGAAAAGGAGAGAGGAAAGAAGAGACATGCAGCCAGACGAGGGCTTAGTGAGAGAGGCTGGGACAGAGAACAGGATGAGAAGGAATTAAGGCAAGGCAAGGCAAGGCTAGGCCAAAGGACGTTTCCTTGATTTATATTTTCTACCACATTCATCTTGAGATGAGGAGGAAAGCCATCAAACCTTATATATTAGGCCCAAACAAAAGCCCCGGCTACTTGAGACGCTTAGACTAAGCCTAAACCACAAAGATCTCTCCATAAAGATGGTTTTTATACTGTACTTCACAATCAGCTGGCAGTACAAAAGAACAAGCGGCAGGTGAACTTAGGCTGAGTCATGGTGGTTTGGTGCAGGGACCGTGCATATCATGGGAATATTTCAGCATTTCTGCTCTGGTTTTCAGTGTATTACACCAAAACACCCACCTGATGACATCATTTAAAGAGCAAAAGCAGCAATTTGCAGAATTCAGCTTCTTTGGGGAACTGAGCAATTGCTGAGCTGACACCAAGTCCTGCTGGGTCCCTGTCACCTGCAGAGTGCCCGCATCCTCACCACGGTAGCGGGCATTGTGACAAAGGTTCTATGTCAGCTGGGTGTGGCAGTCGAGCGCCCCCGAGGAGACGGTGAGCCTGTCAGCCCCGGGCCTGTCACTGCCTGCTGTCCCCTCTGTCAGCAGCGAGGCCTCTGAAAAGTTTCCAAAACATCCCCAGACTTGGCTCCAAAGTGGCCAAAAGTCTCCAAGAGACAAGTCGGGAAGAAGGATATGGAACAGAGGGAGAAAGGCAAGGGAGTAGGCCAAAGGGAGGCAGGAGGAAAAAGTAGTGCCGGGCTGCAGGACTGAAATGGAGGAATTGAAAGAGGAAAGCCAGGAAGCAGGAGAGTTTGAGAAAAGGAGAGAGGAAAGAAGAGACATGCAGCCAGACGAGGGCTTAGTGAGAGAGGCTGGGACAGAGAACAGGATGAGAAGGAAATAAGGCAAGGCAAGGCAAGGCAAGGCTAGGCCAAAGGACGTTTCTTTGATTCATATTTTCTACCACATTCATCTTGAGATGAGGAGGAAAGCCATCAGACCTTATGGATTAGGCCCAAACAAAAGCCCCGGCTACTTGAGACACTTAGACTAAGCCTAAACCACAAAGATCTCTCCATAAAGATGGTTTTTATACTGTACTTCCACAATCAGCTGGCAGTACAAAAGAACAAGCGGCAGATGTACTTAGGCTGAGTCATGGTGGTTTGGTGCAGAGACCATGCATATCATGGGAATATTTCAGCATTTCTGCTCTGGTTTTCAGTGTATTACACCAAAACACCCACCTGATGACATCATTTCAAGAGCAAAAGCAGCAATTTGCAGAATTCAGCTTCTTTGGGGAACTGAGCAATTGCTGAGCTGACACCATGTCCTGCTGGGTCCCTGTCACCTGCAGAGTACCCGTATCCTCACCACGGTCGCGGGCATTGTGACAAAGGTTCTATGTCATCTGGGTGTGGCAGTCGAGCGCCCCATAGGAGACGGTGAACCTGTCAGCCCTGGGCCTGTCACTGCATTCTGTACCTCCTGTCACCAGCGAGGCCTCGGAAAAGTTTCCAAAACATCCCCAGACTTGGCTCCAAAGTGGCCAAAAGTCTCCAAGAGACAAGTCGGGAAGAAGGATATGGAACAGAGGGAGAAAGGCAAGGGAGCAGGCCAAAGGGAGGCAAGAGGAAAAAGTAGTGCCGGGCTGCAGGACTGAAATGGAGGAATTGAAAGACGAAAGCCAGGAAGCAGGAGAGTTTGAGAAAAGGAGAGAGGAAAGAAGAGACATGCAGCCAGACGATGGGTTAGTGAGAGAGGCTGGGACAGAGAACAGGATGAGAAGGAAATAAGGCAAGGCAAGGCAAGGCAAGGCTAGGCCAAAGGACGTTTCTTTGATTTATATTTTCTACCACATTCATCTTGAGATGAGGAGGAAAGCCATCAGACCTTATGGATTAGGCCCAAACAAAAGCCCCGGCTACTTGAGACACTTAGACTAAGCCTAAACCACAAAGATCTCTCCATAAAGATGGTTTTTATACTGTACTTCCACAATCAGCTGGCAGTACAAAAGAACAATCGGCAGATGAACTTAGGCTGAGTCATGGTGGTTTGGTGCAGAGACCGTGCATATCATGGGAATATTTCAGCATTTCTGCTCTGGTCTTCAGTGTATTACACCAAAACACCCACCTCATGACATCATTTCAAGAGCAAAAGCAGCAATTTGAAGAATTCAGCTTCTTTGGGGAACTGAGCAATTGCTGAGCTGACACCATGTCCTGCTGGGTCCCTGTCACCTGCAGAGTGCCCGCATCCTCACCACGGTAGCGGGCATTGTGACAAAGGTTCTATGTCAGCTGGGTGTGGCAGTCGAGCGCCCCCGAGGAGACGGTGAGCCTGTCAGCCCCGGGCCTGTCACTGCCTGCTGTCCCCCCTGTCACCAGCGAGGCCTCTGAAAATTTTCCAAAACATCCCCAGACTTGGCTCCAAAGTGGCCAAAAGTCTCCAAGAGACAAGTCGGGAAGAAGGATATGGAACAGAGGGAGAAAGGCAAGGGAGCAGGCCAAAGGGAGGCAGGAGGAAAAAGTAGTGCCGGGCTGCAGGACTGAAATGGAGGAATTGAAAGACGAAAGCCAGGAAGCAGGAGAGTTTGAGAAAAGGAGAGAGGAAAGAAGAGACATGCAGCCAGACGAGGGCTTAGTGAGAGAGGCTGGGACAGAGAACAGGATGAGAAGGAAATAAGGCAAGGCAAGGCAAGGCAAGGCTAGGCCAAAGGACGTTTCTTTGATTTATATTTTCTACCACATTCATCTTGAGATGAGGAGGAAAGCCATCAGACCTTATGGATTAGGCCCAAACAAAAGCCCCGGCTACTTGAGACACTTAGACTAAGCCTAAACCACAAAGATCTCTCCATAAAGATGGTTTTTATACTGTACTTCCACAATCAGCTGGCAGTACAAAAGAACAAGCGGCAGATGTACTTAGGCTGAGTCATGGTGGTTTGGTGCAGAGACCATGCATATCATGGGAATATTTCAGCATTTCTGCTCTGGTTTTCAGTGTATTACACCAAAACACCCACCTGATGACATCATTTCAAGAGCAAAAGCAGCAATTTGCAGAATTCAGCTTCTTTGGGGAACTGAGCAATTGCTGAGCTGACACCATGTCCTGCTGGGTCCCTGTCACCTGCAGAGTACCCGTATCCTCACCACGGTCGCGGGCATTGTGACAAAGGTTCTATGTCATCTGGGTGTGGCAGTCGAGCGCCCCATAGGAGACGGTGAACCTGTCAGCCCTGGGCCTGTCACTGCATTCTGTACCTCCTGTCACCAGCGAGGCCTCGGAAAAGTTTCCAAAACATCCCCAGACTTGGCTCCAAAGTGGCCAAAAGTCTCCAAGAGACAAGTCGGGAAGAAGGATATGGAACAGAGGGAGAAAGGCAAGGGAGCAGGCCAAAGGGAGGCAAGAGGAAAAAGTAGTGCCGGGCTGCAGGACTGAAATGGAGGAATTGAAAGACGAAAGCCAGGAAGCAGGAGAGTTTGAGAAAAGGAGAGAGGAAAGAAGAGACATGCAGCCAGACGATGGGTTAGTGAGAGAGGCTGGGACAGAGAACAGGATGAGAAGGAAATAAGGCAAGGCAAGGCAAGGCAAGGCTAGGCCAAAGGACGTTTCTTTGATTTATATTTTCTACCACATTCATCTTGAGATGAGGAGGAAAGCCATCAGACCTTATGGATTAGGCCCAAACAAAAGCCCCGGCTACTTGAGACACTTAGACTAAGCCTAAACCACAAAGATCTCTCCATAAAGATGGTTTTTATACTGTACTTCCACAATCAGCTGGCAGTACAAAAGAACAATCGGCAGATGAACTTAGGCTGAGTCATGGTGGTTTGGTGCAGAGACCGTGCATATCATGGGAATATTTCAGCATTTCTGCTCTGGTCTTCAGTGTATTACACCAAAACACCCACCTCATGACATCATTTCAAGAGCAAAAGCAGCAATTTGAAGAATTCAGCTTCTTTGGGGAACTGAGCAATTGCTGAGCTGACACCATGTCCTGCTGGGTCCCTGTCACCTGCAGAGTGCCCGCATCCTCACCACGGTAGCGGGCATTGTGACAAAGGTTCTATGTCAGCTGGGTGTGGCAGTCGAGCGCCCCCGAGGAGACGGTGAGCCTGTCAGCCCCGGGCCTGTCACTGCCTGCTGTCCCCCCTGTCACCAGCGAGGCCTCTGAAAATTTTCCAAAACATCCCCAGACTTGGCTCCAAAGTGGCCAAAAGTCTCCAAGAGACAAGTCGGGAAGAAGGATATGGAACAGAGGGAGAAAGGCAAGGGAGCAGGCCAAAGGGAGGCAGGAGGAAAAAGTAGTGCCGGGCTGCAGGACTGAAATGGAGGAATTGAAAGACGAAAGCCAGGAAGCAGGAGAGTTTGAGAAAAGGAGAGAGGAAAGAAGAGACATGCAGCCAGACGAGGGCTTAGTGAGAGAGGCTGGGACAGAGAACAGGATGAGAAGGAAATAAGGCAAGGCAAGGCAAGGCAAGGCTAGGCCAAAGGACGTTTCTTTGATTTATATTTTCTACCACATTCATCTTGAGATGAGGAGGAAAGCCATCAGACCTTATGGATTAGGCCCAAACAAAAGCCCCGGCTACTTGAGACACTTAGACTAAGCCTAAACCACAAAGATCTCTCCATAAAGATGGTTTTTATACTGTACTTCCACAATCAGCTGGCAGTACAAAAGAACAATCGGCAGATGAACTTAGGCTGAGTCATGGTGGTTTGGTGCAGAGACCGTGCATATCATGGGAATATTTCAGCATTTCTGCTCTGGTCTTCAGTGTATTACACCAAAACACCCACCTCATGACATCATTTCAAGAGCAAAAGCAGCAATTTGCAGAATTCAGCTTCTTTGGGGAACTGAGCAATTGCTGAGCTGACACCATGTCCTGCTGGGTCCCTGTCACCTGCAGAGTGCCCGCATCCTCACCACGGTCGCGGTCATTGTGACAAAGGTTCTATGTCATCTGGGTGTGGCAGTCGAGCGCCCCATAGGAGACGGTGAACCTGTCAGCCCTGGGCCTGTCACTGCATTCTGTACCTCCTGTCACCAGCGAGGCCTCGGAAAAGTTTCCAAAACATCCCCAGACTTGGCTCCAAAGTGGCCAAAAGTCTCCAAGAGACAAGTCGGGAAGAAGGATATGGAACAGAGGGAGAAAGGCAAGGGAGTAGGCCAAAGGGAGGCAGGAGGAAAAAGTAGTGCCGGGCTGCAGGACTGAAATGGAGGAATTGAAAGAGGAAAGCCAGGAAGCAGGAGAGTTTGAGAAAAGGAGAGAGGAAAGAAGAGACATGCAGCCAGACGAGGGCTTAGTGAGAGAGGCTGGGACAGAGAACAGGATGAGAAGGAAATAAGGCAAGGCAAGGCAAGGCAAGGCTAGGCCAAAGGACGTTTCTTTGATTCATATTTTCTACCACATTCATCTTGAGATGAGGAGGAAAGCCATCAGACCTTATGGATTAGGCCCAAACAAAAGCCCCGGCTACTTGAGACACTTAGACTAAGCCTAAACCACAAAGATCTCTCCATAAAGATGGTTTTTATACTGTACTTCCACAATCAGCTGGCAGTACAAAAGAACAAGCGGCAGATGTACTTAGGCTGAGTCATGGTGGTTTGGTGCAGAGACCATGCATATCATGGGAATATTTCAGCATTTCTGCTCTGGTTTTCAGTGTATTACACCAAAACACCCACCTGATGACATCATTTCAAGAGCAAAAGCAGCAATTTGCAGAATTCAGCTTCTTTGGGGAACTGAGCAATTGCTGAGCTGACACCATGTCCTGCTGGGTCCCTGTCACCTGCAGAGTACCCGTATCCTCACCACGGTCGCGGGCATTGTGACAAAGGTTCTATGTCATCTGGGTGTGGCAGTCGAGCGCCCCATAGGAGACGGTGAACCTGTCAGCCCTGGGCCTGTCACTGCATTCTGTACCTCCTGTCACCAGCGAGGCCTCGGAAAAGTTTCCAAAACATCCCCAGACTTGGCTCCAAAGTGGCCAAAAGTCTCCAAGAGACAAGTCGGGAAGAAGGATATGGAACAGAGGGAGAAAGGCAAGGGAGCAGGCCAAAGGGAGGCAAGAGGAAAAAGTAGTGCCGGGCTGCAGGACTGAAATGGAGGAATTGAAAGACGAAAGCCAGGAAGCAGGAGAGTTTGAGAAAAGGAGAGAGGAAAGAAGAGACATGCAGCCAGACGATGGGTTAGTGAGAGAGGCTGGGACAGAGAACAGGATGAGAAGGAAATAAGGCAAGGCAAGGCAAGGCAAGGCTAGGCCAAAGGACGTTTCTTTGATTTATATTTTCTACCACATTCATCTTGAGATGAGGAGGAAAGCCATCAGACCTTATGGATTAGGCCCAAACAAAAGCCCCGGCTACTTGAGACACTTAGACTAAGCCTAAACCACAAAGATCTCTCCATAAAGATGGTTTTTATACTGTACTTCCACAATCAGCTGGCAGTACAAAAGAACAATCGGCAGATGAACTTAGGCTGAGTCATGGTGGTTTGGTGCAGAGACCGTGCATATCATGGGAATATTTCAGCATTTCTGCTCTGGTCTTCAGTGTATTACACCAAAACACCCACCTGATGACATCATTTCAAGAGCAAAAGCAGCAATTTGCAGAATTCAGCTTCTTTGGGGAACTGAGCAATTGCTGAGCTGACACCATGTCCTGCTGGGTCCCTGTCACCTGCAGAGTGCCCGCATCCTCACCACGGTAGCGGGCATTGTGACAAAGGTTCTATGTCAGCTGGGTGTGGCAGTCGAGCGCCCCCGAGGAGACGGTGAGCCTGTCAGCCCCGGGCCTGTCACTGCCTGCTGTCCCCCCTGTCACCAGCGAGGCCTCTGAAAATTTTCCAAAACATCCCCAGACTTGGCTCCAAAGTGGCCAAAAGTCTCCAAGAGACAAGTCGGGAAGAAGGATATGGAACAGAGGGAGAAAGGCAAGGGAGCAGGCCAAAGGGAGGCAGGAGGAAAAAGTAGTGCCGGGCTGCAGGACTGAAATGGAGGAATTGAAAGAGGAAAGCCAGGAAGCAGGAGAGTTTGAGAAAAGGAGAGAGGAAAGAAGAGACATGCAGCCAGACGAGGGCTTAGTGAGAGAGGCTGGGACAGAGAACAGGATGAGAAGGAAATAAGGCAAGGCAAGGCAAGGCAAGGCTAGGCCAAAGGACGTTTCTTTGATTTATATTTTCTACCACATTCATCTTGAGATGAGGAGGAAAGCCATCAGACCTTATGGATTAGGCCCAAACAAAAGCCCCGGCTACTTGAGACACTTAGACTAAGCCTAAACCACAAAGATCTCTCCATAAAGATGGTTTTTATACTGTACTTCCACAATCAGCTGGCAGTACAAAAGAACAATCGGCAGATGAACTTAGGCTGAGTCATGGTGGTTTGGTGCAGAGACCGTGCATATCATGGGAATATTTCAGCATTTCTGCTCTGGTCTTCAGTGTATTACACCAAAACACCCACCTCATGACATCATTTCAAGAGCAAAAGCAGCAATTTGCAGAATTCAGCTTCTTTGGGGAACTGAGCAATTGCTGAGCTGACACCATGTCCTGCTGGGTCCCTGTCACCTGCAGAGTGCCCGCATCCTAACCACGGTAGCGGGCATTGTGACAAAGGTTCTATGTCAGCTGGGTGTGGCAGTCGAGCGCCCCCGAGGAGACGGTGAGCCTGTCAGCCCCGGGCCTGTCACTGCCTGCTGTCCCCCCTGTCACCAGCGAGGCCTCTGAAAATTTTCCAAAACATCCCCAGACTTGGCTCCAAAGTGGCCAAAAGTCTCCAAGAGACAAGTCGGGAAGAAGGATATGGAACAGAGGGAGAAAGGCAAGGGAGCAGGCCAAAGGGAGGCAGGAGGAAAAAGTAGTGCCGGGCTGCAGGACTGAAATGGAGGAATTGAAAGACGAAAGCCAGGAAGCAGGAGAGTTTGAGAAAAGGAGAGAGGAAAGAAGAGACATGCAGCCAGACGAGGGCTTAGTGAGAGAGGCTGGGACAGAGAACAGATGAGAAGGAAATAAGGCAAGGCAAGGCAAGGCAAGGCTAGGCCAAAGGACGTTTCTTTGATTTATATTTTCTACCACATTCATCTTGAGATGAGGAGGAAAGCCATCAGACCTTATGGATTAGGCCCAAACAAAAGCCCCGGCTACTTGAGACACTTAGACTAAGCCTAAACCACAAAGATCTCTCCATAAAGATGGTTTTTATACTGTACTTCCACAATCAGCTGGCAGTACAAAAGAACAAGCGGCAGATGTACTTAGGCTGAGTCATGGTGGTTTGGTGCAGAGACCGTGCATATCATGGGAATATTTCAGCATTTCTGCTCTGGTTTTCAGTGTATTACACCAAAACACCCACCTGATGACATCATTTCAAGAGCAAAAGCAGCAATTTGCAGAATTCAGCTTCTTTGGGGAACTGAGCAATTGCTGAGCTGACACCATGTCCTGCTGGGTCCCTGTCACCTGCAGAGTGCCCGCATCCTCACCACGGTAGCGGGCATTGTGACAAAGGTTCTATGTCAGCTGGGTGTGGCAGTCGAGCGCCCCCTAGGAGACGGTGAGCCTGTCAGCCCTGGGCCTGTCACTGCATTCTGTACCTCCTGTCACCAGCGAGGCCTCGGAAAAGTTTCCAAAACATCCCCAGACTTGGGTCCAAAGTGGCCAAAAGTCTCCAAGAGACAAGTCGGGAAGAAGGATATGGAACAGAGGGAGAAAGGCAAGGGAGCAGGCCAAAGGGAGGCAAGAGGAAAAAGTAGTGCCGGGCTGCAGGACTGAAATGGAGGAATTGAAAGAGGAAAGCCAGGAAGCAGGAGAGTTTGAGAAAAGGAGAGAGGAAAGAAGAGACATGCAGCCAGACGATGGGTTAGTGAGAGAGGCTGGGACAGAGAACAGGATGAGAAGGAAATAAGGCAAGGCAAGGCAAGGCTAGGCCAAAGGACGTTTCTTTGATTTATATTTTCTACCACATTCATCTTGAGATGAGGAGGAAAGCCATCAGACCTTATGGATTAGGCCCAAACAAAAGCCCCGGCTACTTGAGACACTTAGACTAAGCCTAAACCACAAAGATCTCTCCATAAAGATGGTTTTTATACTGTACTTCCACAATCAGCTGGCAGTACAAAAGAACAATCGGCAGATGAACTTAGGCTGAGTCATGGTGGTTTGGTGCAGAGACCGTGCATATCATGGGAATATTTCAGCATTTCTGCTCTGGTCTTCAGTGTATTACACCAAAACACCCACCTCATGACATCATTTCAAGAGCAAAAGCAGCAATTTGCAGAATTCAGCTTCTTTGGGGAACTGAGCAATTGCTGAGCTGACACCATGTCCTGCTGGGTCCCTGTCACCTGCAGAGTGCCCGCATCCTCACCACGGTCGCGGGCATTGTGACAAAGGTTCTATGTCAGCTGGGTGTGGCAGTCGAGCGCCCCCTAGGAGACGGTGAGCCTGTCAGCCCTGGGCCTGTCACTGCATTCTGTACCTCCTGTCACCAGCGAGGCCTCTGAAAATTTTCCAAAACATCCCCAGACTTGGCTCCAAAGTGGCCAAAAGTCTCCAAGAGACAAGTCGGGAAGAAGGATATGGAACAGAGGGAGAAAGGCAAGGGAGCAGGCCAAAGGGAGGCAAGAGGAAAAAGTAGTGCCGGGCTGCAGGACTGAGATGGAGGAATTGAAAGACGAAAGCCAGGAAGCAGGAGAGTTTGAGAAAAGGAGAGAGGAAAGAAGAGACATGCAGCCAGACGAGGGGTTAGTGAGAGAGGCTGGGACAGAGAACAGGATGAGAAGGAAATAAGGCAAGGCAAGGCAAGGCAAGGCTAGGCCAAAGGACGTTTCTTTGATTTATATTTCCTACCACATTCATCTTGAGATGAGGAGGAAAGCCATCAGACCTTATGGATTAGGCCCAAACAAAAGCCCCGGCTACTTGAGACACTTAGACTAAGCCTAAACCACAAAGATCTCTCCATAAAGATGGTTTTTATACTGTACTTCCACAATCAGCTGGCAGTACAAAAGAACAATCGGCAGATGAACTTAGGCTGAGTCATGGTGGTTTGGTGCAGAGACCGTGCATATCATGGGAATATTTCAGCATTTCTGCTCTGGTTTTCAGTGTATTACACCAAAACACCCACCTCATGACATCATTTCAAGAGCAAAAGCAGCAATTTGCAGAATTCAGCTTCTTTGGGGAACTGAGCAATTGCTGAGCTGACACCATGTCCTGCTGGGTCCCTGTCACCTGCAGAGTGCCCGCATCCTCACCACGGTCGCGGGCATTGTGACAAAGGTTCTATGTCAGCTGGGTGTGGCAGTCGAGCGCCCCCTAGGAGACGGTGAGCCTGTCAGCCCTGGGCCTGTCACTGCATTCTGTACCCCCTGTCACCAGCGAGGCCTCTGAAAAGTTTCCAAAACATCCCCAGACTTGGGTCCAAAGTGGCCAAAAGTCTCCAAGAGACAAGTCGGGAAGAAGGATATGGAACAGAGGGAGAAAGGCAAGGGAGCAAGCCAAAGGGAGGCAAGAGGAAAAAGTAGTGCCGGGCTGCAGGACTGAAATGGAGGAATTGAAAGAGGAAAGCCAGGAAGCAGGAGAGTTTGAGAAAAGGAGAGAGGAAAGAAGAGACATGCAGCCAGACGATGGGTTAGTGAGAGAGGCTGGGACAGAGCACAGGATGAGAAGGAAATAAGGCAAGGCAAGGCAAGGCTAGGCCAAAGGACGTTTCTTTGATTTATATTTTCTACCACATTCATCTTGAGATGAGGAGGAAAGCCATCAGACCTTATGGATTAGGCCCAAACAAAAGCCCCGGCTACTTGAGACACTTAGACTAAGCCTAAACCACAAAGATCTCTCCATAAAGATGGTTTTTATACTGTACTTCCACAATCAGCTGGCAGTACAAAAGAACAAGCGGCAGATGTACTTAGGCTGAGTCATGGTGGTTTGGTGCAGAGACCATGCATATCATGGGAATATTTCAGCATTTCTGCTTGGTTTTAAGTGTATTACACCAAAACACCCACCTGATGACATCATTTCAAGAGCAAAAGCAGCAGTTTGCAGAATTCAGCTTCTTTGGGGAACTGAGCAATTGCTGAGCTGACACCATGTCCTGCTGGGTCCCTGTCACCTGCAGAGTGCCCGCATCCTCACCACGGTCACGGGCATTGTGACAAAGGTTCTATGTCAGCTGGGTGTGGCAGTCAAGCACCAGCTAGGAGAGGGGGAGCCTGTGAGCCCCGGGCCTGTCACTGCATTCTGTAACCCCTGGCACCAGCGAGGCCTCTGAAAAGTTTCCAAAACATCCCCAGACTGGGCTCCAAAGTGGCCAAAAGTCTCCAAGAGACAAGTCGGGAAGAAGGATATGGAACAGAGGGAGAAAGGCAAGGGAGCAGGCCAAAGGGAGGCAAGAGGAAAAAGTAGTGCCGGGCTGCAGGACTGAAATGGAGGAATTGAAAGAGGAAAGCCAGGAAGCAGGAGAGTTTGAGAAAAGGAGAGAGGAAAGAAGAGACATGCAGCCAGACGAGGGGTTAGTGAGAGAGGCTGGGACAGAGAACAGGAAGAGAAGGAAATAAGGCAAGGCAAGGCAAGGCTAGGCCAAAGGACGTTTCCTTGATTTATATTTTCTACCACATTCATCTTGAGATGAGGAGGAAAGCCATCAGACCTTATATATTAGGCCCAAACAAAAGCCCCGGCTACTTGAGACACTTAGAGTAAGCCTAAACCGCAAAGATCTCTCCATAAAGATGGTTTTTATACTGTACTTCCACAATCAGCTGGCAGTACAAAAGAACAAGCGGCAGATGTACTTAGGCTGAGTCATGGTGGTTTGGTGCAGAGACCATGCATATCATGGGAATATTTCAGCATTTCTGCTCTGGTTTTCAGTGTATTACACCAAAACACCCACCTCATGACATCATTTCAAGAGCAGAAGCAGCAATTTGCAGAATTCAGCTTCTTTGGGGAACTGAGCAATTGCTGAGCTGACACCAAGTCCTGCTGGGTCCCTGTCACCTGCAGAGTGCCCGCATCCTCACCACGGTCGCGGGCATTGTGACAAAGGTTCTATGTCATCTGGGTGTGGCAGCCGAGTGCCCGCTGGGGGAGGTTGAGCCTGTCAGCCCCGGGCCTGTCACTGCCTGCTGTCCCCCCTGTCAGCAGCGAGGCCTCTGAAAAGTTTCCAAAACATCCCCAGACTTGGCTCCAAAGTGGCCGAAAGTCTCCAAGAGACAAGTCGGGAAGAAGGATATGGAACAGAGGGAGAAAGGCAAGGGAGCAAGCCAAAGGGAGGCAAGAGGAAAAAGTAGTGCCGGGCTGCAGGACTGAAATGGAGGAATTGAAAGACGAAAGCCAGGAAGCAGGAGAGTTTGAGAAAAGGAGAGAGGAAAGAAGAGACATGCAGCCAGACGAGGGCTTAGTGAGAGAGGCTGGGACAGAGAACAGGATGAGAAGGAAATAAGGCAAGGCAAGGCAAGGATAGGCCAAAGGACGTTTCCTTGATTTATATTTTCTACCACATTCATCTTGAGATGAGGAGGAAAGCCATCAGACCTTATATATTAGGCCCAAACAAAAGCCCCGGCTACTTGAGACACTTAGACTAAGCCTAAACCACAAAGATCTCTCCATAAAGATGGTTTTTATACTGTACTTCCATGTTGTTTTATCCATGCGAGCCACGGAACCTGACACACCAATATGATGTTCACAGAGTTCGCTTTATTATTGGACCGGGCTAGCTTTATAGCAAAGCTGCCCTGTCCACGCGCCTTACAACAACGTGATTGGTTGTAACTCGTGTTATACAATAACATGATAGGCTGCACGTACTGTCCACGCGCTCTGCACGCATGTGTCCGGCGATTGCTCACTCATTATTACCTTCTAATGGTGCTCCTTTAGTCTCTTTTGTCTCTGGCTTCACCTGTCAGCCAGGCTGGCGACAACCCCATCCCCCTGGGGCGGGGGGGGGCTCTTCCACTACATCTCCCCCTCTTTTATTTAATATTAACAATACGCCGTATCATGCTTTAAACACAGTGTGAAATACAGGGTAAGAACATTAAGGCTAATACAATTACAATTAACAAGAACAAACCTGTTTTCAATATTCCTTTTAACCAAACAAGGCATTCACCCCAAAAAACCCAATATCTTCTGTTATTTTCTTGTTCTGCAAATCTTCTATCTTTTTAACTTTTAAGTTCAAACAACACATACAATCAAACTCTTCATAACTGTGAACATGTCCAATAACAAAAAATTAATTGCTGCTCTGTTTTACAAAGTGGTATTCTCAACATTGGCTACATTCGTTGCTTAAAGCGATAACATGTCTGAGGTTAAAGGTTGTCATCACTGCAATCGGTTTCTTCTCTGTTAGCTAGCCAAGGTCTCACCCACTTTGCTGGGATCCATGAATTTTTGTGGTTACCTGTAGAAACACAAGCATATCCCCTTCCCCAGGTTATTAGTGACATAGGACCTTCCCATTGTTGTGTTGTCGGATTAAACACACTAACCTTAGGCACATTTTCGGAAAAATCTTTGACATTTTTGATTTGGTGCATAACAACCGGTTCCATTTCAGTTTCACTTTTAGGATTAAGCCAGTTCAGCACATACAGTGCCTTCATCAATACCTCTTCTGGGCTCACACCAATTCCCCCTTGTTTTTTCAAAACAGACAAAAGATTTTTAATGCACGGTGTGCACGCTCAATAATTGCTTGGCCAGTACAATTATAAGGGATTCCAAACAGGTGTTGTACCTTCCACTGGGTGAGGAAGGCTGCAAGTCTGTCAGAGTGATATGCAGGACCATTATCTGTTTTGATTTGTGTAGGGACACCCATGACAGCAAAAGCTTGTAGTAAATGACGTTTTACTGCCTTTGCATTTGCTGAGGTCAAGGCTGTAGCCCACAGCAGTCCTGAACAGGTATCTATGGAGACATGAATGTACTTTTGTCTGCCAAATGGTGCAAATTCAGTAATATCAGTTTGCCATAACTGACCTGGCTGCAAGCCCCGAGGATTTACTCCCTTTTGTTGGAGAGGGACTATGCGGGCACAATCAGGACAAGCTGCAATAATGGCTCGAGCTTGTTCCTTTGTAATTGTAAACTGTTTTCGGAGTGCTGCTGAGGATTGATGAAAGAATTCGTGAGCCTGTCTGGCTTGTTCAAAAGGGGATATATCTGCTACTGCCACAAGTTTGTCTATGGTGCTGTTTCCCTCTACTAGACCACCTGGTATGTTAGTATGGCTTTTTATATGCATGATAAATACTGGTGCTGTCCTATAATCTAATACGTTCCACAAATCTAACAATGCTTCAAACAATAAGGAATTGGAAACTCGCTGCAAAAGTGCTCTATGTATTCTTTGTACAATTCCCACAACATAAAGAGAATCTGTTACCAGATTAACTGGAGAGTTATGCCATTTTTGCAATGCTGCTAAGCATATTGAGGGCAGTTTCTTTTAATATGTCCTGTCTGTTTGCAAGTAAAACATGCTAGGCCACAAGAAGAAGGGCTTCCACCTTTCATTGCAGGCTTACGTGCTGCAGCCAAGGCCGCAGTGTGGGCTTGAGCATATATTTTTGCTTTTTCTACCTCCTGTTGCATAATTGGTACCTGTGTGCAAGCTTCCACCATCTCTGCTAAAGAAGCAGTTTTTCCCAAACCGGCTAATATCTGTTGGCATTGGGTGTTTGCATTCATCATAGCCAAATCTTTCCCCACAGCAGCTTTTGCCTCTGGAGTCAAGTTAGGAGAGGCATCTATCACTTCTTTTAAACAATCCACAGATGTCATATATGGTTCCCCAGGATCCCACTCTATTGTAGAATAGGGTGGCACAGGGTTACCTCTATTTGGCAATTCTTTCACTGCCGCCAAGGCAAGCCCTTGCGTTTGCTGCAAAATCCTTGGATGAAGTGCTGCCTGAGTAGCACCATCCGCATATTGCCCACGACCCAGTAACTGGTCCATGCTAGCTAACCGCAACGGATCATCAGCTGGTAAACGAACATTTTCTAATACTGCCAATTCCACTTTCCCCTGCCACTTGTCCAAGAACAGCAAATACCCCGTTGGAGGAAGCAATAACTCCATCAACGCCCTAATACCTGTTTGAGTTAGTACTTGCTCCTTGAAAAATGAATTGATTAGCTGCATCACATGCTTATTATCCATACCATATTGCATAACTGCACTTTGCAATTGCTTAACCGTTTTCCAATCAAAAGGCGACCACTGCCTTTGTCCTCTATTATCTATGTGCACTGGCATTGCTGTAATACTACCAGGTAACATGATCCCTTCAATAGTTGCATCTCTGATTACCCCTTGCCAATGTTGCCCTGCATTATAAGAATGATCTCGAGGAATATCTCTACCCTGATGCACAGGGGCAGCACCCAAATTATCATTATTATCACTGCTATACAATTCCCTTGTGTTTCCCTGTGGATCAGTAAGTCGACGCATATTTGCAAACCGATCTGCTAACCCAGTCTCCAGGCCTTTTCCATATCGCGCTTTTAAATATTCATCTGTTTCTCTTACAGACCACATCCCATCTTCAACACATTGTCTAGCCCATTTTTGTATTTGCTCCCTTTTGATATGGAGCTCCTCGGGAGTGAGGTCTAATTCCACCCCCTCCCTTTCCTGTTTTCCCCGTTTTTCACATTCCCTGCCAGTTGCCTCCAGCCCGTCCTTAATTGCATCTGACGCCTTTTTATATGCTATTAACCGCGAAGTTTTACTGTTACCGCCATCTAGTCGTTTCATAGCTTCTAGAACTTCTTGCATCTGGCTCTCCTGCCGTCTCAGTATGTCCTTCAGGCTCCGCACATGGCTCTCCTCCTGGAAGTCAGGGCGATTCTGTGGTGCTCCGTCCTGGTGTTCCATCGGGTCCTCCGGCAAAGGCACGTCGGCTGGATTAACTTGTCCTGGCTTGTTGAAACTTGCCGGTTGCTGCCATTCGTTGTCGGAGCCAGGCAATGGCTCAACGGGCGCAGAGGGTATAATTTGCTCTCCGCCCCAGAACTCCAGGTCTGATACGGGACATACCAGCGGTGTTGATTCTTCGGAGTTCTCGGAGGGTGGGCAGCTCGCGGCGGGCGGCTCCGAGGGGACGGCACACAGCTCCGGCTCCTCTGAGACTTCCTGCATTAGCTGCCTGACCTCCCGCCAGGGTCCGGCGAGATCGCAAGCCTCGCGGCTCCCCCTTGTAACCGCTTCCCATAGTTCGGTCCCTATGTCCTCCCATGTACCGGGAGAAAAAAATTCGTCCGTCGAACGAACACAGCCCTTACGCTGGGCGAATAGTAAAAGGCGCTCCACCGCGTCTTTTTCCAAAATTCTTCCTGTTCTTGCAGCCAGCTGCAGAATACTTCTCACTATTATGTTTTCTTCCACGGATGCCGTGTTTCCCATGCCACCTGCTTCTTCGTAGGCCTACTTTCCGCTATGATTGAGCGCTGGGCTGGTGTCGCCCCCAGGTGGCGTCCTCGCGTCTTCACTTCCGGCGATCTTGCTTCGATACGAAGTATCACGTCGGGGTCACCAAAGTGTTGTTTTATCCAAGCGAGCCACGGAACCTGACACACCAATATGATGTTCACAGAGTTCGCTTTATTATTGGACCGGGCTAGCTTTATAGCAAAGCTGCCCTGTCCACGCGCCTTACAACAACGTGATTGGTTGTAACTCGTGTTATACAATAACATGATAGGCTGCACGTACTGTCCACGCGCTCTGCACGCATGTGTCCGGCGATTGCTCACTCATTATTACCTTCTAATGGTGCTCCTTTAGTCTCTTTTGTCTCTGGCTTCACCTGTCAGCCAGGCTGGCGACAACCCCATCCCCCTGGGGCGGGGGGGGGCTCTGCCACTACACTTCCACAATCAGCTGGCAGTACAAAAGAACAAGCGGCAGATGTACTTAGGCTGAGTCATGGTGGTTTGGTGCAGAGACCATGCATATCATGGGAATAGTTCAGCATTTCTGCTCTGGTTTTCAGTGTATTACACCAAAACACCCACCTGATGACATCATTTCAAGAGCAAAAGCAGCAATTTGCAGAATTCAGCTTCTTTGGGGAACTGAGCAATTGCTGAGCTGACACCATGTCCTGCTGGGTCCCTGTCACCTGCAGAGTGCCCGCATCCTCACCACGGTAGCGGGCATTGTGACAAAGGTTCTATGTCATCTGGGTGTGGCAGTCGAGCGCCCCCTAGGAGACGGTGAGCCTGTCAGCCCTGGGCCTGTCACTGCATTCTGTACCCCCTGTCACCAGCGAGGCCTCTGAAAAGTTTCCAAAACATCCCCAGACTTGGCTCCAAAGTGGCCAAAAGTCTCCAAGAGACAAGTCGGGAAGAAGGATATGGAACAGAGGGAGAAAGGCAAGGGATCAGGCCAAAGGGAGGCAAGAGGAAAAAGTAGTGCCGGGCTGCAGGACTGAAATGGAGGAATTGAAAGAGGAAAGCCAGGAAGCAGGAGAGTTTGAGAAAAGGAGAGAGGAAAGAAGAGACATGCAGCCAGACGAGGGCTTAGTGAGAGAGGCTGGGACAGAGAACAGGATGAGAAGGAAATAAGGCAAGGCAAGGCAAGGCAAGGCTAGGCCAAAGGACGTTTCTTTGATTTATATTTTCTACCACATTCATCTTGAGATGAGGAGGAAAGCCATCAGACCTTATGGATTAGGCCCAAACAAAAGCCCCGGCTACTTGAGACACTTAGACTAAGCCTAAACCACAAAGATCTCTCCATAAAGATGGTATTTATACTGTACTTCCACAATCAGCTGGCAGTACAAAAGAACAAGCGGCAGATGTACTTAGGCTGAGTCATGGTGGTTTGGTGCAGAGACCATGCATATCATGGGAATATTTCAGCATTTCTGCTCTGGTCTTCAGTGTATTACACCAAAACACCCACCTCATGACATCATTTCAAGATCAAAAGCAGCAATTTGCAGAATTCAGCTTCTTTGGGGAACTGAGCAATTCCTGAGCTGACACCATGTCCTGCTGGGTCCCTGTCACCTGCAGAGTGCCCGCATCCTCACCACGGTCGCGGGCATTGTGACAAAGGTTCTATGTCAGCTGGGTGTGGCAGTCAAGCACCAGCTAGGAGAGGGGGAGCCTGTGAGCCCCGGGCCTGTCACTGCATTCTGTAACGCCTGTCACCAACGAGGCCTCTGAAAATTTTCCAAAACATCCCCAGACGTGTCTCCAAAGTGGCCAAAAGTCTCCAAGAGACAAGTCGGGAAGAAGGATATGGAACAGAGGGAGAAAGGCAAGGGAGCAGGCCAAAGGGAGGCAAGAGGAAAAAGTAGTGCCGGGCTGCAGGACTGAAATGGAAGAATTGAAAGAGGAAAGCCAGGAAGCAGGAGAGTTTGAGAAAAGGAGAGAGGAAAGAAGAGACATGCAGCCAGACGAGGGCTTAGTGAGAGAGGCTGGGACAGAGAACAGGATGAGAAGGAAATAAGGCAAGGCAAGGCAAGGCTAGGCCAAAGGACGTTTCTTTGATTTATATTTTCTACCACATTCATCTTGAGATGAGGAGGAAAGCCATCAGACCTTATAGATTAGGCCCAAACAAAAGCCCCGGCTACTTGAGACACTTAGACTAAGCCTAAACCACAAAGATCTCTCCATAAAGATGGTTTTTATACTGTACTTCCACAATCAGCTGGCAGTACAAAAGAACAAGCGGCAGATGTACTTAGGCTGAGTCATGGTGGTTTGGTGCAGAGACCATGCATATCATGGGAATATTTCAGCATTTCTGCTCTGGTTTTCAGTGTATTACACCAAAACACCCACCTGATGACATCATTTCAAGAGCAGAAGCAGCAATTTGCAGAATTCAGCTTCTTTGGGGAACTGAGCAATTGCTGAGCTGACACCAAGTCCTGCTGGGTCCCTGTCACCTGCAGAGTGCCCGCATCCTCACCACGGTCGCGGGCATTGTGACAAAGGTTCTATGTCAGCTGGGTGTGGCAGCCGAGTGCCCGCTGGGGGAGGGTGAGCCTGTCAGCCCTGGGCCTGTCACTGCCTGCTGTCCCCCCTGTCAGCAGCGAGGCCTCTGAAAAGTTTCCAAAACATCCCCAGACGTGTCTCCAAAGTGGCCGAAAGTCTCCAAGAGACAAGTCGGGAAGAAGGATATGGAACAGAGGGAGAAAGGCAAGGGAGCAGGCCAAAGGGAGGCAAGAGGAAAAAGTAGTGCCGGGCTGCAGGACTGAAATGGAGGAATTGAAAGAGGAAAGCCAGGAAGCAGGAGAGTTTGAGAAAAGGAGAGAGGAAAGAAGAGACATGCAGCCAGACGAGGGCTTAGTGAGAGAGGCTGGGACAGAGAACAGGATGAGAAGGAAATAAGGCAAGGCAAGGCAAGGCTAGGCCAAAGGACGTTTCCTTGATTTATATTTTCTACCACATTCATCTTGAGATGAGGAGGAAAGCCATCAGACCTTATGGATTAGGCCCAAACAAAAGCCCCGGCTACTTGAGACGCTTAGACTAAGCCTAAACCACAAAGATCTCTCCATAAAGATGGTTTTTATACTGTACTTCCACAATCAGCTGGCAGTACAAAAGAACAAGCGGCAGATGAACTTAGGCTGAGTCATGGTGGTTTGGTGCAGAGACCATGCATATCATGGGAATATTTCAGCATTTCTGCTCTGGTTTTCAGTGTATTACACCAAAACACCCACCTGATGACATCATTTCAAGAGCAAAAGCAGCAATTTGCAGAATTCAGCTTCTTTGGGGAACTGAGCAATTGCTGAGCTGACACCATGTCCTGCTGGGTCCCTGTCACCTGCAGAGTGCCCGCATCCTCACCACGCTAGCGGGCATTGTGACAAAGGTTCTATGTCAGCTGGGTGTGGCAGTCGAGCGCCCCCTAGGAGACGGTGAGCCTGTCAGCCCTGGGCCTGTCACTGCATTCTGTCCCCCCTGTCACCAGCGAGGCCTCTGAAAAGTTTCCAAAACATCCCCAGACTTGGCTCCAAAGTGGCCAAAAGTCTCCAAGAGACAAGTCGGGAAGAAGGATATGGAACAGAGGGAGAAAGGCAAGGGATCAGGCCAAAGGGAGGCAAGAGGAAAAAGTAGTGCCGGGCTGCAGGACTGAAATGGAGGAATTGAAAGAGGAAAGCCAGGAAGCAGGAGAGTTTGAGAAAAGGAGAGAGGAAAGAAGAGACATGCAGCCAGACGAGGGCTTAGTGAGAGAGGCTGGGACAGAGAACAGGATGAGAAGGAAATAAGGCAAGGCAAGGCAAGGCAAGGCTAGGCCAAAGGACGTTTCTTTGATTTATATTTTCTACCACATTCATCTGGAGATGAGGAGGAAAGCCATCAGACCTTATGGATTAGGCCCAAACAAAAGCCCCGGCTACTTGAGACACTTAGAATAAGCCTAAACCACAAAGATCTCTCCATAAAGATGGTTTTTATACTGTACTTCCACAATCAGCTGGCAGTACAAAAGAACAAGCGGCAGATGTACTTAGGCTGAGTCATGGTGGTTTGGTGCAGAGACCATGCATATCATGGGAATATTTCAGCATTTCTGCTCTGGTTTTCAGTGTATTACACCAAAACACCCACCTCATGACATCATTTCAAGAGCAGAAGCAGCAATTTGCAGAATTCAGCTTCTTTGGGGAACTGAGCAATTCCTGAGCTGACACCATGTCCTGCTGGGTCCCTGTCACCTGCAGAGTGCCCGCATCCTCACCACGGTCGCGGGCATTGTGACAAAGGTTCTATGTCAGCTGGGTGTGGCAGTCAAGCACCAGCTAGGAGAGGGGGAGCCTGTGAGCCCCGGGCCTGTCACTGCATTCTGTAACGCCTGTCACCAACGAGGCCTCTGAAGATTTTCCAAAACATCCCCAGACGTGTCTCCAAAGTGGCCAAAAGTCTCCAAGAGACAAGTCGGGAAGAAGGATATGGAACAGAGGGAGAAAGGCAAGGGAGCAGGCCAAAGGGAGGCAAGAGGAAAAAGTAGTGCCGGGCTGCAGGACTGAAATGGAAGAATTGAAAGAGGAAAGCCAGGAAGCAGGAGAGTTTGAGAAAAGGAGAGAGGAAAGAAGAGACATGCAGCCAGACGAGGGCTTAGTGAGAGAGGCTGGGACAGAGAACAGGATGAGAAGGAAATAAGGCAAGGCAAGGCAAGGCTAGGCCAAAGGACGTTTCTTTGATTTATATTTTCTACCACATTCATCTTGAGATGAGGAGGAAAGCCATCAGACCTTATAGATTAGGCCCAAACAAAAGCCCCGGCTACTTGAGACACTTAAACTAAGCCTAAACCACAAAGATCTCTCCATAAAGATGGTTTTTATACTGTACTTCCACAATCAGCTGGCAGTACAAAAGAACAAGCGGCAGATGTACTTAGGCTGAGTCATGGTGGTTTGGTGCAGAGACCATGCATATCATGGGAATATTTCAGCATTTCTGCTCTGGTTTTCAGTGTATTACACCAAAACACCCACCTGATGACATCATTTCAAGAGCAGAAGCAGCAATTTGCAGAATTCAGCTTCTTTGGGGAACTGAGCAATTGCTGAGCTGACACCAAGTCCTGCTGGGTCCCTGTCACCTGCAGAGTGCCCGCATCCTCACCACGGTCGCGGGCATTGTGACAAAGGTTCTATGTCAGCTGGGTGTGGCAGCCGAGTGCCCGCTGGGGGAGGGTGAGCCTGTCAGCCCTGGGCCTGTCACTGCCTGCTGTCCCCCCTGTCAGCAGCGAGGCCTCTGAAAAGTTTCCAAAACATCCCCAGACGTGTCTCCAAAGTGGCCGAAAGTCTCCAAGAGACAAGTCGGGAAGAAGGATATGGAACAGAGGGAGAAAGGCAAGGGAGCAAGCCAAAGGGAGGCAAGAGGAAAAAGTAGTGCCGGGCTGCAGGACTGAAATGGAGGAATTGAAAGAGGAAAGCCAGGAAGCAGGAGAGTTTGAGAAAAGGAGAGAGGAAAGAAGAGACATGCAGCCAGACGAGGGCTTAGTGAGAGAGGCTGGGACAGAGAACAGGATGAGAAGGAAATAAGGCAAGGCAAGGCAAGGCTAGGCCAAAGGACGTTTCCTTGATTTATATTTTCTACCACATTCATCTTGAGATGAGGAGGAAAGCCATCAGACCTTATGGATTAGGCCCAAACAAAAGCCCCGGCTACCTGAGACGCTTAGACTAAGCCTAAACCACAAAGATCTCTCCATAAAGATGGTTTTTATACTGTACTTCCACAATCAGCTGGCAGTACAAAAGAACAAGCGGCAGATGAACTTAGGCTGAGTCATGGTGGTTTGGTGCAGAGACCATGCATATCATGGGAATATTTCAGCATTTCTGCTCTGGTTTTCAGTGTATTACACCAAAACACCCACCTGATGACATCATTTCAAGAGCAAAAGCAGCAATTTGCAGAATTCAGCTTCTTTGGGGAACTGAGCAATTGCTGAGCTGACACCATGTCCTGCTGGGTCCCTGTCACCTGCAGAGTGCCCGCATCCTCACCACGCTAGCGGGCATTGTGACAAAGGTTCTATGTCAGCTGGGTGTGGCAGTCGAGCGCCCCCTAGGAGACGGTGAGCCTGTCAGCCCCGGGCCTGTCACTGCATTCTGTACCCCCTGTCACCAGCGAGGCCTCTGAAAAGTTTCCAAAACATCCCCAGACTTGGCTCCAAAGTGGCCAAAAGTCTCCAAGAGACAAGTTGGGAAGAAGGATATGGAACAGACGGAGAAAGGCAAGGGAGCAGGCCAAAGGGAGGCAAGAGGAAAAAGTAGTGCCGGGCTGCAGGACTGAAATGGAAGAATTGAAAGACGAAAGCCAGGAAGCAGGAGAGCTTGAGAAAAGGAGAGAGGAAAGAAGAGACATGCAGCCAGACGAGGGGTTAGTGAGAGAGGCTGGGACAGAGAACAGGATGAGAAGGAAATAAGGCAAGGCAAGGCAAGGCTAGGCCAAAGGACGTTTCCTTGATTTATATTTTCTACCACATTCATCTTGAGATGAGGAGGAAAGCCATCAGACCTTATGGATTAGGCCCAAACAAATGCCCCGGCTACTTGAGACACTTAGACTAAGCCTAAACCACAAAGATCTCTCCATAAAGATGGTTTTTATACTGTACTTCCATGTTGTTTTATCCATGCGAGCCACGGAACCTGACACACCAATATGATGTTCACGGAGTTCGCTTTATTATTGGACCGGGCTAGCTTTATAGCAAAGCTGCCCTGTCCACGCGCCTTACAACAACGTGATTGGTTGTAACTCGTGTTATACAATAACATGATAGGCTGCACGTACTGTCCACGCGCTCTGCACGCATGTGTCCGGCGATTGCTCACTCATTATTACCTTCTAATGGTGCTCCTTTAGTCTCTTTTGTCTCTGGCTTCACCTCTCAGCCAGGCTGGCGACAACCCCATCCCCCTGGGGCGGGGGGGGGCTCTGCCACTACATCTCCCCCTCTTTTATTTAATATTAACAATACGCCGTATCATGCTTTAAATACAGTGTGAAATACAGGGTAAGAACATTAAGGCTAATACAATTACAATTAACAAGAACAAACCTGTTTTCAATATTCCTTTTAACCAAACAAGGCATTCACCCCAAAAAACCCAATATCTTCTGTTATTTTCTTGTTCTGCAAATCTTCTATCTTTTTAACTTTTAAGTTCAAACAACACATACAATCAAACTCTTCATAACTGTGAACATGTCCAATAACAAAAAATTAATTGCTGCTCTGTTTTACAAAGTGGTATTCTCAACATTGGCTACATTCGTTGCTTAAAGCGATAACATGTCTGAGGTTAAAGGTTGTCATCACTGCAATCGGTTTCTTCTCTGTTAGCTAGCCAAGGTCTCACCCACTTTGCTGGGATCCATGAATTTTTGTGGTTACCTGTAGAAACACAAGCATATCCCCTTCCCCAGGTTATTAGTGACATAGGACCTTCCCATTGTTGTGTTGTCGGATTAAACACACTAACCTTAGGCACATTTTCGGAAAAATCTTTGACATTTTTGATTTGGTGCATAACAACCGGTTCCATTTCAGTTTCACTTTTAGGATTAAGCCAGTTCAGCACATACAGTGCCTTCATCAATACCTCTTCTGGGCTCACACCAATTCCCCCTTGTTTTTTCAAAACAGACAAAAGATTTTTAATGCACGGTGTGCACGCTCAATAATTGCTTGGCCAGTACAATTATAAGGGATTCCAAACAGGTGTTGTACCTTCCACTGGGTGAGGAAGGCTGCAAGTCTGTCAGAGTGATATGCAGGACCATTATCTGTTTTGATTTGTGTAGGGACACCCATGACAGCAAAAGCTTGTAGTAAATGACGTTTTACTGCCTTTGCATTTGCTGAGGTCAAGGCTGTAGCCCACAGCAGTCCTGAACAGGTATCTATGGAGACATGAATGTACTTTTGTCTGCCAAATGGTGCAAATTCAGTAATATCAGTTTGCCATAACTGACCTGGCTGCAAGCCCCGAGGATTTACTCCCTTTTGTTGGAGAGGGACTATGCGGGCACAATCAGGACAAGCTGCAATAATGGCTCGAGCTTGTTCCTTTGTAATTGTAAACTGTTTTCGGAGTGCTGCTGAGGATTGATGAAAGAATTCGTGAGCCTGTCTGGCTTGTTCAAAAGGGGATATATCTGCTACTGCCACAAGTTTGTCTATGGTGCTGTTTCCCTCTACTAGACCACCTGGTATGTTAGTATGGCTTTTTATATGCATGATAAATACTGGTGCTGTCCTATAATCTAATACGTTCCACAAATCTAACAATGCTTCAAACAATAAGGAATTGGAAACTCGCTGCAAAAGTGCTCTATGTATTCTTTGTACAATTCCCACAACATAAAGAGAATCTGTTACCAGATTAACTGGAGAGTTATGCCATTTTTGCAATGCTGCTAAGCATATTGAGGGCAGTTTCTTTTAATATGTCCTGTCTGTTTGCAAGTAAAACATGCTAGGCCACAAGAAGAAGGGCTTCCACCTTTCATTGCAGGCTTACGTGCTGCAGCCAAGGCCGCAGCGTGGGCTTGAGCATATATTTTTGCTTTTTCTACCTCCTGTTGCATAATTGGTACCTGTGTGCAAGCTTCCACCATCTCTGCTAAAGAAGCAGTTTTTCCCAAACCGGCTAATATCTGTTGGCATTGGGTGTTTGCATTCATCATAGCCAAATCTTTCCCCACAGCAGCTTTTGCCTCTGGAGTCAAGTTAGGAGAGGCATCTATCACTTCTTTTAAACAATCCACAGATGTCATATATGGTTCCCCAGGATCCCACTCTATTGTAGAATAGGGTGGCACAGGGTTACCTCTATTTGGCAATTCTTTCACTGCCGCCAAGGCAAGCCCTTGCGTTTGCTGCAAAATCCTTGGATGAAGTGCTGCCTGAGTAGCACCATCCGCATATTGCCCACGACCCAGTAACTGGTCCATGCTAGCTAACCGCAACGGATCATCAGCTGGTAAACGAACATTTTCTAATACTGCCAATTCCACTTTCCCCTGCCACTTGTCCAAGAACAGCAAATACCCCGTTGGAGGAAGCAATAACTCCATCAACGCCCTAATACCTGTTTGAGTTAGTACTTGCTCCTTGAAAAATGAATTGATTAGCTGCATCACATGCTTATTATCCATACCATATTGCATAACTGCACTTTGCAATTGCTTAACCATTTTCCAATCAAAAGGCGACCACTGCCTTTGTCCTCTATTATCTATGTGCACTGGCATTGCTGTAATACTACCAGGTAACATGATCCCTTCAATAGTTGCATCTCTGATTACCCCTTGCCAATGTTGCCCTGCATTATAAGAATGATCTCGAGGAATATCTCTACCCTGATGCACAGGGGCAGCACCCAAATTATCATTATTATCACTGCTATACAATTCCCTTGTGTTTCCCTGTGGATCAGTAAGTCGACGCATATTTGCAAACCGATCTGCTAACCCAGTCTCCAGGCCTTTTCCATATCGCGCTTTTAAATATTCATCTGTTTCTCTTACAGACCACATCCCATCTTCAACACATTGTCTAGCCCATTTTTGTATTTGCTCCCTTTTGATACGGAGCTCCTCGGGAGTGAGGTCTAATTCCACCCCCTCCCTTTCCTGTTTTCCCCGTTTTTCACATTCCCTGCCAGTTGCCTCCAGCCCGTCCTTAATTGCATCTGACGCCTTTTTATATGCTATTAACCGCAAAGTTTTACTGTTACCGCCATCTAGTCGTTTCATAGCTTCTAGAACTTCTTGCATCTGGCTCTCCTGCCGTCTCAGTAAGTCCTTCAGGCTCCGCACGTGGCTCTCCTCCCGGAAGTCAGGGCGATTCTGTGGTGCTCCGTCCTGGTGTTCCATCGGGTCCTCCGGCAAAGGCACGTCGGCTGGATTAACTTGTCCTGGCTTGTTGAAACTTGCCGGTTGCTGCCATTCGTTGTCGGAGCCAGGCAATGGCTCAACGGGCGCAGAGGGTATAATTTGCTCTCCGCCCCAGAACTCCAGGTCTGATACGGGACATACCAGCGGTGTTGATTCTTCGGAGTTCTCGGAGGGTGGGCAGCTCGCGGCGGGCGGCTCCGAGGGGACGGCACACAGCTCCGGCTCCTCTGAGACTTCCTGCATTAGCTGCCTGACCTCCCGCCAGGGTCCGGCGAGATCGCAAGCCTCGCGGCTCCCCCTTGTAACCGCTTCCCATAGTTCGGTCCCTATGTCCTCCCATGTACCGGGAGAAAAAAATTCGTCCGTCGAACGAACACAGCCCTTACGCTGGGCGAATAGTAAAAGGCGCTCCACCGCGTCTTTTTCCAAAATTCTTCCTGTTCTTGCAGCCAGCTGCAGAATACTTCTCACTATTATGTTTTCTTCCACGGATGCCGTGTTTCCCATGCCACCTGCTTCTTCGTAGGCCTACTTTCCGCTATGATTGAGCGCTGGGCTGGTGTCGCCCCCAGGTGGCGTCCTCGCGTCTTCACTTCCGGCGATCTTGCTTCGATACGAAGTATCACGTCGGGGTCACCAAAGTGTTGTTTTATCCATGCGAGCCACGGAACCTGACACACCAATATGATGTTCACAGAGTTCGCTTTATTATTGGACCGGGCTAGCTTTATAGCAAAGCTGCCCTGTCCACGCGCCTTACAACAACGTGATTGGTTGTAACTCGTGTTATACAATAACATGATAGGCTGCACGTACTGTCCACGCGCTCTGCACGCATGTGTCCGGCGATTGCTCACTCATTATTACCTTCTAATGGTGCTCCTTTAGTCTCTTTTGTCTCTGGCTTCACCTCTCAGCCAGGCTGGCGACAACCCCATCCCCCTGGGGCGGGGGGGGGCTCTGCCACTACACTTCCACAATCAGCTGGCAGTACAAAAGAACAAGCGGCAGATGTACTTAGGCTGAGTCATGGTGGTTTGGTGCAGAGACCATGCATATCATGGGAATATTTCAGCATTTCTGCTCTGGTTTTCAGTGTATTACACCAAAACACCCACCTGATGACATCATTTCAAGAGCAAAAGCAGCAATTTGCAGAATTCAGCTTCTTTGGGGAACTGAGCAATTGCTGAGCTGACACCATGTCCTGCTGGGTCCCTGTCACCTGCAGAGTGCCCGCATCCTCACCACGCTAGCGGGCATTGTGACAAAGGTTCTATGTCATCTGGGTGTGGCAGTCGAGCGCCCCCTAGGAGACGGTGAGCCTGTCAGCCCTGGGCCTGTCACTGCATTCTGTCCCCCCTGTCACCAGCGAGGCCTCTGAAAAGTTTCCAAAACATCCCCAGACTTGGCTCCAAAGTTGCCAAAAGTCTCCAAGAGACAAGTCGGGAAGAAGGATATGGAACAGAGGGAGAAAGGCAAGGGATCAGGCCAAAGGGAGGCAAGAGGAAAAAGTAGTGCCGGGCTGCAGGACTGAAATGGAGGAATTGAAAGAGGAAAGCCAGGAAGCAGGAGAGTTTGAGAAAAGGAGAGAGGAAAGAAGAGACATGCAGCCAGACGAGGGCTTAGTGAGAGAGGCTGGGACAGAGAACAGGATGAGAAGGAAATAAGGCAAGGCAAGGCAAGGCAAGGCTAGGCCAAAGGACGTTTCTTTGATTTATATTTTCTACCACATTCATCTTGAGATGAGGAGGAAAGCCATCAGACCTTATGGATTAGGCCCAAACAAAAGCCCCGGCTACTTGAGACACTTAGAATAAGCCTAAACCACAAAGATCTCTCCATAAAGATGGTTTTTATACTGTACTTCCACAATCAGCTGGCAGTACAAAAGAACAAGCGGCAGATGTACTTAGGCTGAGTCATGGTGGTTTGGTGCAGAGACCATGCATATCATGGGAATATTTCAGCATTTCTGCTCTGGTTTTCAGTGTATTACACCAAAACACCCACCTGATGACATCATTTCAAGAGCAGAAGCAGCAATTTGCAGAATTCAGCTTCTTTGGGGAACTGAGCAATTGCTGAGCTGACACCAAGTCCTGCTGGGTCCCTGTCACCTGCAGAGTGCCCGCATCCTCACCACGGTCGCGGCCATTGTGACAAAGGTTCTATGTCAGCTGGGTGTGGCAGCCGAGTGCCCGCTGGGGGAGGGTGAGCCTGTCAGCCCCGGGCCTGTCACTGCCTGCTGTCCCCCCTGTCAGCAGCGAGGCCTCTGAAAAGTTTCCAAAACATCCCCAGACGTGTCTCCAAAGTGGCCGAAAGTCTCCAAGAGACAAGTCGGGAAGAAGGATATGGAACAGAGGGAGAAAGGCAAGGGAGCAAGCCAAAGGGAGGCAAGAGGAAAAAGTAGTGCCGGGCTGCAGGACTGAAATGGAGGAATTGAAAGAGGAAAGCCAGGAAGCAGGAGAGTTTGAGAAAAGGAGAGAGGAAAGAAGAGACATGCAGCCAGACGAGGGGTTAGTGAGAGAGGCTGGGACAGAGAACAGGATGAGAAGGAAATAAGGCAAGGCAAGGCAAGGCTAGGCCAAAGGACGTTTCCTTGATTTATATTTTCTACCACATTCATCTTGAGATGAGGAGGAAAGCCATCAGACCTTATGGATTAGGCCCAAACAAAAGCCCCGGCTACCTGAGTCGCTTAGACTAAGCCTAAACCACAAAGATCTCTCCATAAAGATGGTTTTTATACTGTACTTCCACAATCAGCTGGCAGTACGAAAGAACAAGCGGCAGATGAACTTAGGCTGAGTCATGGTGGTTTGGTGCAGAGACCATGCATATCATGGGAATATTTCAGCATTTCTGCTCTGGTTTTCAGTGTATTACACCAAAACACCCACCTGATGACATCATTTCAAGAGCAAAAGCAGCAATTTGCAGAATTCAGCTTCTTTGGGGAACTGAGCAATTGCTGAGCTGACACCATGTCCTGCTGGGTCCCTGTCACCTGCAGAGTGCCCGCATCCTCACCACGCTAGCGGGCATTGTGACAAAGGTTCTATGTCAGCTGGGTGTGGCAGTCGAGCGCCCCCTAGGAGACGGTGAGCCTGTCAGCCCCGGGCCTGTCACTGCATTCTGTCCCCCCTGTCACCAGCGAGGCCTCTGAAAAGTTTCCAAAACATCCCCAGACTTGGCTCCAAAGTGGCCAAAAGTCTCCGAGAGACAAGTTGGGAAGAAGGATATGGAACAGAGGGAGAAAGGCAAGGGAGCAGGCCAAAGGGAGGCAAGAGGAAAAAGTAGTGCCGGGCTGCAGGACTGAAATGGAAGAATTGAAAGACGAAAGCCAGGAAGCAGGAGAGCTTGAGAAAAGGAGAGAGGAAAGAAGAGACATGCAGCCAGACGAGGGGTTAGTGAGAGAGGCTGGGACAGAGAACAGGATGAGAAGGAAATAAGGCAAGGCAAGGCAAGGCTAGGCCAAAGGACGTTTCCTTGATTTATATTTTCTACCACATTCATCTTGAGATGAGGAGGAAAGCCATCAGACCTTATGGATTAGGCCCAAACAAATGCCCCGGCTACTTGAGACACTTAGACTAAGCCTAAACCACAAAGATCTCTCCATAAAGATGGTTTTTATACTGTACTTCCATGTTGTTTTATCCATGCGAGCCACGGAACCTGACACACCAATATGATGTTCACAGAGTTCGCTTTATTATTGGACCGGGCTAGCTTTATAGCAAAGCTGCCCTGTCCACGCGCCTTACAACAACGTGATTGGTTGTAACTCGTGTTATACAATAACATGATAGGCTGCACGTACTGTCCACGCGCTCTGCACGCATGTGTCCGGCGATTGCTCACTCATTATTACCTTCTAATGGTGCTCCTTTAGTCTCTTTTGTCTCTGGCTTCACCTCTCAGCCAGGCTGGCGACAACCCCATCCCCCTGGGGCGGGGGGGGGCTCTGCCACTACATCTCCCCCTCTTTTATTTAATATTAACAATACGCCGTATCATGCTTTAAATACAGTGTGAAATACAGGGTAAGAACATTAAGGCTAATACAATTACAATTAACAAGAACAAACCTGTTTTCAATATTCCTTTTAACCAAACAAGGCATTCACCCCAAAAAACCCAATATCTTCTGTTATTTTCTTGTTCTGCAAATCTTCTATCTTTTTAACTTTTAAGTTCAAACAACACATACAATCAAACTCTTCATAACTGTGAACATGTCCAATAACAAAAAATTAATTGCTGCTCTGTTTTACAAAGTGGTATTCTCAACATTGGCTACATTCGTTGCTTAAAGCGATAACATGTCTGAGGTTAAAGGTTGTCATCACTGCAATCGGTTTCTTCTCTGTTAGCTAGCCAAGGTCTCACCCACTTTGCTGGGATCCATGAATTTTTGTGGTTACCTGTAGAAACACAAGCATATCCCCTTCCCCAGGTTATTAGTGACATAGGACCTTCCCATTGTTGTGTTGTCGGATTAAACACACTAACCTTAGGCACATTTTCGGAAAAATCTTTGACATTTTTGATTTGGTGCATAACAACCGGTTCCATTTCAGTTTCACTTTTAGGATTAAGCCAGTTCAGCACATACAGTGCCTTCATCAATACCTCTTCTGGGCTCACACCAATTCCCCCTTGTTTTTTCAAAACAGACAAAAGATTTTTAATGCACGGTGTGCACGCTCAATAATTGCTTGGCCAGTACAATTATAAGGGATTCCAAACAGGTGTTGTACCTTCCACTGGGTGAGGAAGGCTGCAAGTCTGTCAGAGTGATATGCAGGACCATTATCTGTTTTGATTTGTGTAGGGACACCCATGACAGCAAAAGCTTGTAGTAAATGACGTTTTACTGCCTTTGCATTTGCTGAGGTCAAGGCTGTAGCCCACAGCAGTCCTGAACAGGTATCTATGGAGACATGAATGTACTTTTGTCTGCCAAATGGTGCAAATTCAGTAATATCAGTTTGCCATAACTGACCTGGCTGCAAGCCCCGAGGATTTACTCCCTTTTGTTGGAGAGGGACTATGCGGGCACAATCAGGACAAGCTGCAATAATGGCTCGAGCTTGTTCCTTTGTAATTGTAAACTGTTTTCGGAGTGCTGCTGAGGATTGATGAAAGAATTCGTGAGCCTGTCTGGCTTGTTCAAAAGGGGATATATCTGCTACTGCCACAAGTTTGTCTATGGTGCTGTTTCCCTCTACTAGACCACCTGGTATGTTAGTATGGCTTTTTATATGCATGATAAATACTGGTGCTGTCCTATAATCTAATACGTTCCACAAATCTAACAATGCTTCAAACAATAAGGAATTGGAAACTCGCTGCAAAAGTGCTCTATGTATTCTTTGTACAATTCCCACAACATAAAGAGAATCTGTTACCAGATTAACTGGAGAGTTATGCCATTTTTGCAATGCTGCTAAGCATATTGAGGGCAGTTTCTTTTAATATGTCCTGTCTGTTTGCAAGTAAAACATGCTAGGCCACAAGAAGAAGGGCTTCCACCTTTCATTGCAGGCTTACGTGCTGCAGCCAAGGCCGCAGCGTGGGCTTGAGCATATATTTTTGCTTTTTCTACCTCCTGTTGCATAATTGGTACCTGTGTGCAAGCTTCCACCATCTCTGCTAAAGAAGCAGTTTTTCCCAAACCGGCTAATATCTGTTGGCATTGGGTGTTTGCATTCATCATAGCCAAATCTTTCCCCACAGCAGCTTTTGCCTCTGGAGTCAAGTTAGGAGAGGCATCTATCACTTCTTTTAAACAATCCACAGATGTCATATATGGTTCCCCAGGATCCCACTCTATTGTAGAATAGGGTGGCACAGGGTTACCTCTATTTGGCAATTCTTTCACTGCCGCCAAGGCAAGCCCTTGCGTTTGCTGCAAAATCCTTGGATGAAGTGCTGCCTGAGTAGCACCATCCGCATATTGCCCACGACCCAGTAACTGGTCCATGCTAGCTAACCGCAACGGATCATCAGCTGGTAAACGAACATTTTCTAATACTGCCAATTCCACTTTCCCCTGCCACTTGTCCAAGAACAGCAAATACCCCGTTGGAGGAAGCAATAACTCCATCAACGCCCTAATACCTGTTTGAGTTAGTACTTGCTCCTTGAAAAATGAATTGATTAGCTGCATCACATGCTTATTATCCATACCATATTGCATAACTGCACTTTGCAATTGCTTAACCGTTTTCCAATCAAAAGGCGACCACTGCCTTTGTCCTCTATTATCTATGTGCACTGGCATTGCTGTAATACTACCAGGTAACATGATCCCTTCAATAGTTGCATCTCTGATTACCCCTTGCCAATGTTGCCCTGCATTATAAGAATGATCTCGAGGAATATCTCTACCCTGATGCACAGGGGCAGCACCCAAATTATCATTATTATCACTGCTATACAATTCCCTTGTGTTTCCCTGTGGATCAGTAAGTCGACGCATATTTGCAAACCGATCTGCTAACCCAGTCTCCAGGCCTTTTCCATATCGCGCTTTTAAATATTCATCTGTTTCTCTTACAGACCACATCCCATCTTCAACACATTGTCTAGCCCATTTTTGTATTTGCTCCCTTTTGATACGGAGCTCCTCGGGAGTGAGGTCTAATTCCACCCCCTCCCTTTCCTGTTTTCCCCGTTTTTCACATTCCCTGCCAGTTGCCTCCAGCCCGTCCTTAATTGCATCTGACGCCTTTTTATATGCTATTAACCGCGAAGTTTTACTGTTACCGCCATCTAGTCGTTTCATAGCTTCTAGAACTTCTTGCATCTGGCTCTCCTGCCGTCTCAGTATGTCCTTCAGGCTCCGCACATGGCTCTCCTCCTGGAAGTCAGGGCGATTCTGTGGTGCTCCGTCCTGGTGTTCCATCGGGTCCTCCGGCAAAGGCACGTCGGTTGGATTAACTTGTCCTGGCTTGTTGAAACTTGCCGGTTGCTGCCATTCGTTGTCGGAGCCAGGCAATGGCTCAACGGGCGCAGAGGGTATAATTTGCTCTCCGCCCTAGAACTCCAGATCTGATACGGGACATACCAGCGGTGTTGATTCTTCGGAGTTCTCGGAGGGTGGGCAGCTCGCGGCGGGCGGCTCCGAGGGGACGGCACACAGCTCCGGCTCCTCTGAGACTTCCTGCATTAGCTGCCTGACCTCCCGCCAGGGTCCGGCGAGATCGCAAGCCTCGCGGCTCCCCCTTGTAACCGCTTCCCATAGTTCGGTCCCTATGTCCTCCCAAGTACCGGGAGAAAAAAATTCGTCCGTCGAACGAACACAGCCCTTACGCTGGGCGAATAGTAAAAGGCGCTCCACCGCGTCTTTTTCCAAAATTCTTCCTGTTCTTGCAGCCAGCTGCAGAATACTTCTCACTATTATGTTTTCTTCCACGGATGCCGTGTTTCCCATGCCACCTGCTTCTTCGTAGGCCTACTTTCCGCTATGATTGAGCGCTGGGCTGGTGTCGCCCCCAGGTGGCGTCCTCGCGTCTTCACTTCCGGCGATCTTGCTTCGATACGAAGTATCACGTCGGGGTCACCAAAGTGTTGTTTTATCCATGCGAGCCACGGAACCTGACACACCAATATGATGTTCACAGAGTTCGCTTTATTATTGGACCGGGCTAGCTTTATAGCAAAGCTGCCCTGTCCACGCGCCTTACAACAACGTGATTGGTTGTAACTCATGTTATACAATAACATGATAGGCTGCATGTACTGTCCATGTGCTCTGCACGCATGTGTCCGGCGATTGCTCACTCATTATTACCTTCTAATGGTGCTCCTTTAGTCTCTTTTGTCTCTGGCTTCGCCTCTCAGACAGGCTGGCGACAACCCCATCCCCCTGGGGCGGGGGGGGGCTCTGCCGCTACACTTCCACAATCAGCTGGCAGTACAAAAGAACAAGCGGCAGATGTACTTAGGCTGAGTCATGGTGGTTTGGTGCAGAGACCATGCATATCATGGGAATATTTCAGCATTTCTGCTCTGGTTTTCAGTGTATTACACCAAAACACCCACCTGATGACATCATTTCAAGAGCAAAAGCAGCAATTTGCAGAATTCAGCTTCTTTGGGGAACTGAGCAATTGCTGAGCTGACACCATGTCCTGCTGGGTCCCTGTCACCTGCAGAGTGCCCGCATCCTCACCACGGTAGCGGGAATTGTGACAAAGGTTCTATGTCATCTGGGTGTGGCAGTCGAGCGCCCCCTAGGAGACGGTGAGCCTGTCAGCCCTGGGCCTGTCACTGCATTCTGTCCCCCCTGTCACCAGCGAGGCCTCTGAAAAGTTTCCAAAACATCCCCAGACTTGGCTCCAAAGTGGCCAAAAGTCTCCAAGAGACAAGTCGGGAAGAAGGATATGGAACAGAGGGAGAAAGGCAAGGGAGCAGGCCAAAGGGAGGCAAGAGGAAAAAGTAGTGCCACGCTGCAGGACTGAAATGGAGGAATTGAAAGAGGAAAGCCAGGAAGCAGGAGAGTTTGAGAAAAGGAGAGAGGAAAGAAGAGACATGCAGCCAGACAAGGGCTTAGTGAGAGAGGCTGGGACAGAGAACAGGATGAGAAGGAAATAAGGCAAGGCAAGGCAAGGCAAGGCTAGGCCAAAGGACGTTTCTTTGATTTATATTTTCTACCACATTCATCTGGAGATGAGGAGGAAAGCCATCAGACCTTATGGATTAGGCCCAAACAAAAGCCCTGGCTACTTGAGACACTTAGACTAAGCCTAAACCACAAAGATCTCTCCATAAAGATGGTTTTTATACTGTACTTCCACAATCAGCTGGCAGTACAAAAGAACAAGCGGCAGATGTACTTAGGCTGAGTCATGGTGGTTTGGTGCAGAGACCATGCATATCATGGGAATATTTCAGCATTTCTGCTCTGGTCTTCAGTGTATTACACCAAAACACCCACCTGATGACATCATTTAAAGAGCAAAAGCAGCAATTTGCAGAATTCAACTTCTTTGGGGAACTGAGCAATTGCTGAGCTGACACCAAGTCCTGCTGGGTCCCTGTCACTTGCAGAGTGCCCGCGTCCTCACCACGGTAGCGGGCATTGTGACAAAGGTTCTATGTCAGCTGGGTGTGGCAGCCGAGTGCCCGCTGGGGGAGGGTGAGCCTTTCAGCCCCGGACCTGTCACTGCCTGCTGTCCCCCTGTCAGCAGCGAGGCCTCTGAAAAGTTTCCAAAACATCCCCAGACTTGGCTCCAAAGTGGCCGAAAGTCTCCAAGAGACAAGTCGGGAAGAAGGATATGGAACAGAGGGAGAAAGGCAAGGGAGCAGGCCAAAGGGAGGCAAGAGGAAAAAGTAGTGCCAGGCTGCAGGACTGAAATGGAGGAATTGAAAGACGGAAGCCAGGAAGCAGGAGAGTTTGAGAAAAGGAGAGAGGAAAGAAGAGACATGCAGCCAGACGATGGGTTAGTGAGAGAGGCTGGGACAGAGAACAGGATGAGAAGGAAATAAGGCAAGGCAAGGCAAGGCTAGGCCAAGGGACGTTTCCTTGATTTATATTTTCTACCACATTCATCTTGAGATGAGGAGGAAAGCCATCAGACCTTATATATTAGGACCAAACAAAAGCCCCGGCTACTTGAGACATTTAGACTAAGCCTAAACCGCAAAGATCTCTCCATAAAGATGGTTTTTATACTGTACTTCCACAATCAGCTGGCAGTACAAAAGAACAAGCGGCAGATGTACTTAGGCTGAGTCATGGTGGTTTGGTGCAGAGACCATGCATATCATGGGAATATTTCAGCATTTCTGCTCTGGTTTTCAGTGTATTACACCAAAAAACCCACCTGATGACATCATTTCAAGAGCAAAAGCAGCAATTTGCAGAATTCAGCTTCTTTGGGGAACTGAGCAATTGCTGAGCTGACACCAAGTCCTGCTGGGTCCCTGTCACCTGCAGAGTGCCCGCATCCTCACCACGGTAGCGGGCATTGCGACAAAGGTTCTATGTCAGCTGGGTGTGGCTGCCGAGCGCCCGCTAGGGGAGGGGGAGGCTGTCAGCCCCGGGCCTGTCACTGCATTCTGTCCCCCCTGTCAGCAGCGAGGCCTCTGAAAAGTTTCCAAAACATCCCCAGACTTGGCTCCAAAGTGGCCAAAAGTCTCCAAGAGACAAGTCGGGAAGAAGGATATGGAACAGAGGGAGAAAGGCAAGGGAGCAGGCCAAAGGGAGGCAAGAGGAAAAAGTAGTGCCGGGCTACAGGACTGAAATGGAGGAATTGAAAGAGGAAAGCCAGGAAGCAGGAGAGTTTGAGAAAAGGAGAGAGGAAAGAAGAGACATGCAGCCAGACGAGGGGTTAGTCAGAGAGGCTGGGACAGAGAACAGGATGAGAAGGAAATAAGGCAAGGCAAGGCAAGGCTAGGCCAAAGGACGTTTCTTTGATTTATATTTTCTACCACATTCATCTTGAGATGAGGAGGAAAGCCATAAGACCTTATGGATTAGGCCCAAACAAAAACCCCGGCTACTTGAGACGCTTAGACTAAGCCTAAACCACAAAGATCTCTCAATAAAGATGGTTTTTATACTTTACTCAAACAATCAGCTGGCAGTAATAAAGAACAAGCGGCAGATGTACTTAGGCTGAGTCATGGTGGTTTGGTGCAGAGACCATGCATATCATGGGAATATTTCAGCATTTCTGCTCTGGTTTTCAGTGTATTACACCAAAACACCCACCTGATGACATCATTTCAAGAGCAAAAGCAGCAATTTGCAGAATTCAGCTTCTTTGGGGAACTGAGCAATTGCTAGAGCTGACACCAAGTCCTGCTGGGTCCCTGTCACCTGCAGAGTGCCCGCATCCTCACCACAGTAGCGGCAATTGTGACAAAGGTTCTATGTCAGCTGGGTGTGGCAGCCGAGCGCCTGCTAGGGGAGGGTGAGCCTGTCAGCCCCGGGCCTGTCACTGCCTGCTGTCCCCCCTGTCACCAGCGAGGCCTCTGAAAAGTTTCCAAAACATCCCCTGACTTGGCTCCAAAGTGGCCGAAAGTCTCCAAAGAGACAAGTCGGGAAGAAGGATATGGAACAGAGGGAGAAAGGCAAGGGAGCAGGCCAAAGGGAGGCAAGAGGAAAAAGTAGTGCTGGGCTGCAGGACTGAAGTGGAGGAATTGAAAGAGGAAAACCAGGAAGCAGGAGAGTTTGAGAAAAGGAGAGAGGAAAGAAGAGACATGCAGCCAGACGAGGGCTTAGTGAGAGAGGCTGGGGCAGAGAACAGGATGAGAAGGAAATAAGGCAAGGCAAGGCAAGGCTAGGCCAAAGGACGTTTCTTTGATTTATATTTTCTACCACATTCATCTTGAGATGAGGAGGAAAGCCATCAGACCTTATGGATTAGGCCCAAACAAAAGCCCCGGCTACTTGAGACACTTAAACTAAGCCTAAACCACAAAGATCTCTCCATAAAGATGGTTTTTATACTGTACTTCCACAACCTTCTGTCAGTACAGAAGAACAAGCGGCAGATGTACTTAGGCTGAGTCATGGTGTTTTGGTGCAGAGGCCATGCATATCATGGGAATATTTCAGCATTTCTGCTCTGGTTTTCAGTGTATTACTCCAAAACACCCACCTGATGACATCATTTCAAGAGCAAAAGCAGCAATTTGCAGAATTCAGCTTCTTTGGGGAACTGAGCAATTGCTGAGCTGACACCAAGTCCTGCTGGGTCCCTGTCACCTGCAGAGTGCACGCATCCTCACCACGGTAGCGGGCATTGTGACAAAGGTTCTATGTCAGCTGGGTGTGGCAGCCGAGCGCCCGCTAGGGGAGGGGGAGCCTGTCAGCCCCGGGCCTGTCACTGCCTGCTGTCCCCCCTGTCAGCAGCGAGGCCTCTGAAAAGTTTCCAAAACATCCCCAGACTTGGCTCCTAAGTGGCCAAAAGTCTCCAAGAGACAAGTCGGGAAGAAGGATATGGAACAGAGGGAGAAAGGCAAGGGAGCAGGCCAAAGGGAGGCAAGAGGAAAAAGTAGTGCCGGGCTGCAGGACTGAAATGGAGGAATTGAAAGAGGAAAGCCAGGAAGCAGGAGAGTTTGAGAAAAGGAGAGAGGAAAGAAGAGACATGCAGCCAGACGAGGGCTTAGTGAGAGAGGCTGGGACAGAGAACAGGATGAGAAGGAAATAAGGCAAGGCAAGGCAAGGCTAGGCCAAAGGACGTTTCTTTGATTTATATTTTCTACCACATTCATCTGGAGACAAGGAGGAAAACCCTCAGACCTTACGGATTAGGCCCAAACAAAAGCCCCGGCTACTTGAGACACTTAGACTAAGCCTAAACCACAAAGATCTCTCCATAAAGATGGTTTTTATACTGTACTTCCACAACCTTCTGTCAGTACAGAAGAACAAGCGGCAGATGTACTTAGGCTGAGTCATAGTGGTTTGGTGCAGAGACCATGCATATCATGGGAATATTTCAGCATTTCTGCTCTAGTTTTCAATGTATTACTCCAAAACACCCACCTGATGACATCATTTCAAGAGCAAAAGCAGCAATTTGCAGAATTTGGCTTCTTTGGGGAACTGAGCAATTGCTGAGCTGACACCAAGTCCTGCTGGGTCCCTGTCACCTGCAGAGTGCCCGCATCCTCACCGCGGTAGCGGGCATTGTGACAAAGGTTCTATGTCATCTGGGTATGGCAGTCGAGCGCCCCCTAGGAGAGGGGGAGCCTGTCATCCCCGGGCCTGTCACTGCATTCTGTACCCCCTGTCACCAGCGAGGCCTCTGAAAAGTTTCCAAAACATCCCCAGACTTGGCTCCAAAGTGGCCAAAAGTCTCCAAGTGACAAGTTGGGAAGAAGGATATGGAACAGAGGGAGAAAGCCAAGGGAGCAGGCCAAAGGGAGGCAAGAGGAAAAAGTAGTGCCGGGCTGCAGGACTGAAATGGAGGAATTGAAAGAGGAAAGCCAGGAAGCAGGAGAGTTTGAGAAAAGGAGAGAGGAAAGAAGAGACATGCAGCCAGACGAGGGCTTAGTGAGAGAGGCTGGGACAGAGAACAGGATGAGAAGGAAATAAGGCAAGGCAAGGCAAGGCTAGGCCAAAGGACGTTTCCTTGATTTATATTTTCTACCACATTCATCTGGAGACGAGGAGGAAAGTCATCAGACCTTACGGATTAGGCCCAAACAAAAGCCCTGGCTACTTGAGACACTGAGACTAAGCCTAAACCACAAAGATCTCTCCATAAAGATGGTTTTTATACTGTACTTCCACAATCAGCTGGCAGTACAAAAGAACAAGCGGCAGATGTACTTAGGCTGAGTCATAGTGGTTTGGTGCAGAGACCATGCATATCATGGGAATATTTCAGCATTTCTGCTCTAGTTTTCAATGTATTACTCCAAAACACCCACCTGATGACATCATTTCAAGAGCAAAAGCAGCAATTTGCAGAATTCAGCTTCTTTGGGGAACTGAGCAATTGCTGAGCTGACACCAAGTCCTGCTGGGTCCCTGTCACCTGCAGAGTGCACGCATCCTCACCACGGTAGCGGGCATTGTGACAAAGGTTCTATGTCAGCTGGGTGTGGCAGCCGAGCGCCCGCTAGGGGAGGGGGAGCCTGTCAGCCCCGGGCCTGTCACTGCCTGCTGTCCCCCCTGTCAGCAGCGAGGCCTCTGAAAAGTTTCCAAAACATCCCCAGACTTGGCTCCTAAGTGGCCAAAAGTCTCCAAGAGACAAGTCGGGAAGAAGGATATGGAACAGAGGGAGAAAGGCAAGGGAGCAGGCCAAAGGGAGGCAAGAGGAAAAAGTAGTGCCGGGCTGCAGGACTGAAATGGAGGAATTGAAAGAGGAAAGCCAGGAAGCAGGAGAGTTTGAGAAAAGGAGAGAGGAAAGAAGAGACATGCAGCCAGACGAGGGCTTAGTGAGAGAGGCTGGGACAGAGAACAGGATGAGAAGGAAATAAGGCAAGGCAAGGCAAGGCTAGGCCAAAGGACGTTTCTTTGATTTATATTTTCTACCACATTCATCTGGAGACAAGGAGGAAAACCCTCAGACCTTACGGATTAGGCCCAAACAAAAGCCCCGGCTACTTGAGACACTTAGACTAAGCCTAAACCACAAAGATCTCTCCATAAAGATGGTTTTTATACTGTACTTCCACAACCTTCTGTCAGTACAGAAGAACAAGCGGCAGATGTACTTAGGCTGAGTCATAGTGGTTTGGTGCAGAGACCATGCATATCATGGGAATATTTCAGCATTTCTGCTCTAGTTTTCAATGTATTACTCCAAAACACCCACCTGATGACATCATTTCAAGAGCAAAAGCAGCAATTTGCAGAATTTGGCTTCTTTGGGGAACTGAGCAATTGCTGAGCTGACACCAAGTCCTGCTGGGTCCCTGTCACCTGCAGAGTGCCCGCATCCTCACCGCGGTAGCGGGCATTGTGACAAAGGTTCTATGTCATCTGGGTATGGCAGTCGAGCGCCCCCTAGGAGAGGGGGAGCCTGTCATCCCCGGGCCTGTCACTGCATTCTGTACCCCCTGTCACCAGCGAGGCCTCTGAAAAGTTTCCAAAACATCCCCAGACTTGGCTCCAAAGTGGCCAAAAGTCTCCAAGTGACAAGTTGGGAAGAAGGATATGGAACAGAGGGAGAAAGCCAAGGGAGCAGGCCAAAGGGAGGCAAGAGGAAAAAGTAGTGCCGGGCTGCAGGACTGAAATGGAGGAATTGAAAGAGGAAAGCCAGGAAGCAGGAGAGTTTGAGAAAAGGAGAGAGGAAAGAAGAGACATGCAGCCAGACGAGGGCTTAGTGAGAGAGGCTGGGACAGAGAACAGGATGAGAAGGAAATAAGGCAAGGCAAGGCAAGGCTAGGCCAAAGGACGTTTCCTTGATTTATATTTTCTACCACATTCATCTGGAGACGAGGAGGAAAGTCATCAGACCTTACGGATTAGGCCCAAACAAAAGCCCTGGCTACTTGAGACACTGAGACTAAGCCTAAACCACAAAGATCTCTCCATAAAGATGGTTTTTATACTGTACTTCCACAATCAGCTGGCAGTACAAAAGAACAAGCGGCAGATGTACTTAGGCTGAGTCATAGTGGTTTGGTGCAGAGACCATGCATATCATGGGAATATTTCAGCATTTCTGCTCTAGTTTTCAATGTATTACTCCAAAACACCCACCTGATGACATCATTTCAAGAGCAAAAGCAGCAATTTGCAGAATTCAGCTTCTTTGGGGAACTGAGCAATTGCTGAGCTGACACCAAGTCCTGCTGGGTCCCTGTCACCTGCAGAGTGCCCGCATCCTCACCGCGGTAGCGGGCATTGTGACAAAGGTTCTATGTCATCTGGGTGTGGCAGTCGAGCGCCCCCTAGGAGAGGGGGAGCCTGTCATCCCCGGGCCTGTCACTGCATTCTGTCCCCCCTGTCACCAGCGAGGCCTCTGAAAAGTTTCCAAAACATCCCCAGACTTGGCTCCAAAGTGGCCAAAAGTCTCCAAGTGACAAGTTGGGAAGAAGGATATGGAACAGAGGGAGAAAGCCAAGGGAGCAGGCCAAAGGGAGGCAAGAGGAAAAAGTAGTGCCGGGCTGCAGGACTGAAATGGAGGAATTGAAAGAGGAAAGCCAGGAAGCAGGAGAGTTTGAGAAAAGGAGAGAGGAAAGAAGAGACATGCAGCCAGACGAGGGGTTAGTGAGAGAGGCTGGGACAGAGAACAGGATGAGAAGGAAATAAGGGAAGGCAAGGCAAGGCTAGGCCAAGGGACGTTTCCTTGATTTATATTTTCTACCACATTCATCTGGAGATGAGGAGGAAAGCCATCAGACCTTATGGATTAGGCCCAAACAAAAGCCCCGGCTACTTGAGACACTTAGACTAAGCCTAAACCACAAAGATCTCTCCATAAAGATGGTTTTTATACTGTACTTCCACAATCAGCTGGCAGTACAAAAGAACAAGTGTCAGATGTACTTAGGCCGAGTCATGGTGGTTTGGTGCAGAGACCATGCATATCATGGGAATATTTCAGCATTTCTGCTCTGGTTTTCAGTGTATTACACCAAAACACCCACCTGATGACATCATTTCAAGAGCAAAAGCAGCAATTTGCAGAATTCAGCTTCTTTGGGGAACTGAGCAATTGCTGAGCTGACACCAAGTCCTGCTGGGTCCCTGTCACCTGCAGAGTACCCGCATCCTCACCACGGTCGCGGGCATTGTGACAAAGGTTCTATGTCAGCTGGGTGTGGCAGCCGAGCGCCCGCTAGGGGAGGGGGAGCCTGTCAGCCCCGGGCCTGTCACTGCATTCTGTCCCCCCTGTCACCAGCGAGGCCTCTGAAAAGTTTCCAAAACATCCCCAGACTTGGCTCCAAAGTGGCCAAAAGTCTCCAAGAGACAAGTCGGGAAGAAGGATATGGAACAGAGGGAGAAAGCCAAGGGAGCAGGCCAAAGGGAGGCAAGAGGAAAAAGTAGTGCCGGGCTGCAGGACTTAAATGGAGGAATTGAAAGAGGAAAGCCAGGAAGCAGGAGAGTTTGAGAAAAGGAGAGAGGAAAGAAGAGACATGCAGCCAGACGAGGGCTTAGTGAGAGAGGCTGGGACAGAGAACAGGATGAGAAGGAAATAAGGCAAGGCAAGGCAAGTCTAGGCCAAAGGACGTTTCCTTGATTCATATTTTCTACCACATTCATCTGGAGACGAGGAAAAACGCAATCAGACCTTACAGATTAGGCCCAAACAAAAGCCCTGGCTACTTGAGACACTTAGACTAAGCCTAAACCACAAAGATCTCTCCATAAAGATGGTTTTTATACTGTACTTCCAAAAACTTCTGTCAGTACAGAAGAACAAGCGGCAGATGTACTTAGGCTGAGTCATGGTGGTTTGGTGCAGAGACCATGCATATCATGGGAATATTTCAGCATTTCTGCTCTGGTTTTCAGTGTATTACACCAAAACACCCACCTGATGACATCATTTCAAGAGCAAAAGCAGCAATTTGCAGAATTCAGCTTCTTTGGGGAACTGAGCAATTGCTGAGCTGACACCAAGTCCTGCTGGGTCCCTGTCACCTGCAGAGTGCCCGCATCCTCACCACGGTCGCGGGCATTGTGACAAAGGTTATATGTCAGCTGGGTGTGGCAGTCAAGCACCAGCTAGGAGAGGGAGAGCCTGTGAGCCCCGGGCCTGTCACTGCATTCTGTAACCCCTGTCACCAGCGAGGCCTCTGAAAATTTTCCAAAACATCCCCAGACGTGACTCCAAAGTGGCCAAAAGTCTCCAAGAGACAAGTCGGGAAGAAGGATATGGAACAGAGGGAGAAAGGCAAGGGAGCAAGCCAAAGGGAGGCAAGAGGAAAAAGTAGTGCCGGGCTGCAGGACTGAAATGGAAGAATTGAAAGAGGAAAGCCAGGAAGCAGGAGAGTTTGAGAAAAGGAGAGAGGAAAGAAGAGACATGCAGCCAGACGAGGGGTTAGTGAGAGAGGCTGGGACAGAGAACAGGATGAGAAGGAAATAAGGGAAGGCAAGGCAAGGCTAGGCCAAAGGACGTTTCTTTGATTTATATTTTCTACCACATTCATCTTGAGATGAGGAGGAAAGCCATCAGACCTTATAGATTAGGCCCAAACAAAAGCCCCGGCTACTTGAGACACTTAGACTAAGCCTAAATCACAAAGATCTCTCCATAAAGATGGTTTTTATACCGTACTTACAAAATCTGCTGGCAGTACAAAAGAACAAGCGGCAGATGTACTTAGGCTGAGTCATGGTGGTTTGGTGCAGAGGCCATGCATATCATGGGAATATTTCAGCATTTCTGCTCTGGTTTTCAGTATATTACACCAAAACACCCACCTGATGACATCATTTCAAGAGCAGAAGCAGCAATTTGCAGAATTCAGCTTCTTTGGGGAACTGAGCAATTGCTGAGCTGACACCAAGTCCTGCTGGGTCCCTGTCACCTGCAGAGTGCCCGCATCCTCACCACGGTCGCGGGCATTGTGACAAAGGTTCTATGTCAGCTGGGTGTGGCTGCCGAGCGCCCGCTAGGGGAGGGGGAGGCTGTCAGCCCCGGGCCTGTCACTGCCTACTGTCCCCCCTGTCAGCAGCGAGGCCTCTGAAAAGTTTCCAAAACATCCCCAGACTTGGCTCCAAAGTGGCCAAAAGTCTCCAAGAGACAAGTCGGGAAGAAGGATATGGAACAGAGGGAGAAAGGCAAGGGAGCAGGCCAAAGGGAGGCAAGAGGAAAAAGTAGTGCCGGGCTACAGGACTGAAATGGAGGAATTGAAAGAGGAAAGCCAGGAAGCAGGAGAGTTTGAGAAAAGGAGAGAGGAAAGAAGAGACATGCAGCCAGACGAGGGGTTAGTGAGAGAGGCTGGGACAGAGAACAGGATGAGAAGGAAATAAGGCAAGGCAAGGCAAGGCTAGGCCAAAGGACGTTTCTTTGATTTATATTTTCTACCACATTCATCTTGAGATGAGGAGGAAAGCCATCAGACCTTATGGATTAGGCTCAAACAAAAACCCCGGCTACTTGAGACGCTTAGACTAAGCCTAAACCACAAAGATCTCTCCATAAAGATGGTTTTTATACTGTACTCAAACAATCAGCTGGCAGTAATAAAGAACAAGCGGCAGATGTACTTAGGCTGAGTCATGGTGGTTTGGTGCAGAGACCATGCATATCATGGGAATATTTCAGCATTTCTGCTCTGATTTTCAGTGTATTACACCAAAACACCCACCTGATGACATCATTTCAAGAGCAAAAGCAGCAATTTGCAGAATTCAGCTTCTTTGGGGAACTGAGCAATTGCTGAGCTGACACCAAGGCCTGCTGGGTCCCTGTCACCTGCAGAGTGCCCGCATCCTCCCCACGGTAGCGGGCATTGTGACAAAGGTTCTATGTCAGCTGGGTGTGGCAGTCGAGCGCCCCCTAGGAGAGGGGGAGCCTGTCAGCCCCGGGCCTGTCACTGCATTCTGTAACCCCTGTCACCAGCGAGGCCTCTGAAAAGTTTCCAAAACATCCCCAGACTTGGGTCCAAAGTGGCCAAAAGTCTCCAAGAGACAAGTAGGGAAGAAGGATATGGAACAGAGGAAGAAAGGCAAGGGAGCAGGCCAAAGGGAGGCAAGAGGAAAAAGTAGTGCCGGGCTGCAGGTCTGAAATGGAGGAATTGAAAGACGAAAGCCAGGAAGCAGGAGAGTTTGAGAAAAGGAGAGAGGAAAGAAGAGACATGCAGCCAGACGAGGGGTTAGTGAGAGAGGCTGGGACAGAGAACAGGATGAGAAGGAAATAAGGCAAGGCAAGGCAAGGCTAGGCCAAAGGACGTTTCCTTGATTTATATTTTCTACCACATTCATCTGGAGATGAGGAGGAAAGCCATCAGACCTTACGGATTAGGCCCAAACAAAAGCCCTAGCTACTTGAGACACTTAGACTAAGCCTAAACCACAAAGATCTGTCCATAAAGATGGTTTTTATACTGTACTTCCACAACCTTCTGTCAGTACAGAAGAACAAGCGGCAGATGTACTTAAGCTGAGTCATGGTGGTTTGGTGCAGAAACCATGCATATCATGGGAATATTTCAGCATTTCTGCTCTGATTTTCAGTGTATTACACCAAAACACCCACCTGATGACATCATTTCAAGAGCAAAAGCAGCAATTTGCAGAATTCAGCTTCTCTGGGGAACTGAGCAATTGCTGAGCTGACACCAAGTCCTGCTGGGTCCCTGTCACCTGCAGAGTGCCCGCATCCTCACCACGGTAGCGGGCATTGTGACAAAGGTTCTATGTCAGCTGGGTGTGGCAGTCGAGCGCCCCCTAGGAGACGGTGAGCCTGTCAGCCCCGGGCCTGTCACTGCATTCTGTACCCCCTGTCACCAGCGAGGCCTCTGAAAAGTTTTCAAAACATCCCCAGACTTGACTCCAAAGTGGTCAAAAGTCTCCAAGAGACAAGTCGGGAAGAAGGATATGGAACAGATGGAGAAAGCCAAGGAAGAAGGACAAAGGGAGGCAAGAGGAAAAAGCAGTGCTGGCCTGCAGGACTGAAATGGAGGAATTGAAAGAGGAAAGCCAGGAAGCAGGAGAGTTTGAGAAAAGGAGAGAGGAAAGAAGAGACATGGAGCCAGACGAGGGGTTAGTGAGAGAGGCTGGGACAGAGAACAGGATGAGAAGGAAAAAAGGCAAGGCAAGGCAAGGCTAGGCCAAAGGACGTTTCCTTGATTTATATTTTCTACCACATTCATCTGGAAACGAGGAGGAAAGCCATCAGACCTTATGGATTAGTCCCAAACAAAAACCCCGGCTACATAAGACACTTAGACTAAGCCTAAACCACAAAGATCTCTCCATAAAGATGGTTTTTATACTGTACTTCCACAATCTTCTCGCAGTACAGAAGAACAAGCGGCAGATGTACTTAGGCCGAGTCATGGTGGTTTGGTGCAGAGACCATGCATATCATGGGAATATTTCAGCATTTCTGCTCTGGTTTTCAGTGTATTACACCAAAACACCCACCTCATGACATCATTTCAAGAGCAAAAGCAGCAATTTGCAGAATTCAGCTTCTCTGGGGAACTGAGCAATTGCTGAGCTGACACCAAGTCCTGCTGGGTCCCTGTCACCTGCAGAGTGCCCGCATCCTCACCACGGTAGCGGGCATTGTGACAAAGGTTCTATGTCAGCTGGGTGTGGCAGTCGAGCGCCCCCTAGGAGACGGTGAGCCTGTCAGCCCCGGGCCTGTCACTGCATTCTGTACCCCCTGTCACCAGCGAGGCCTCTGAAAAGTTTCCAAAACATCCCCAGACTTGGCTGCAAAGTGGCCAAAAGTCTGCAAGAGACAAGTCGGGAAGAAGGATATGGAACAGAGGGAGAAAGGCAAGGGAGCAGGCCAAAGGGAGGCAAGAGGAAAAAGTAGTGCCGGGCTGCAGGACTGAAATGGAGGAATTGAAAGACGAAAGCAAGGAAGCAGGAGAGTTTGAGAAAAGGAGAGAGGAAAGAAGAGACATGGAGCCAGACGAGGGGTTAGTGAGAGAGGCTGGGACAGAGAACAGGATGAGAAGGAAATAAGGCAAGGCAAGGCAAGGCTAGGCCAAAGGACGTTTCCTTGATTTATATTTTCTACCACATTCATCTGGAGATGAGGAGGAAAGCCATCAGACCTTACGGATTAGGCCCAAACAAAAGCCCTACCTACTTGAGACGCTTAGACTAAACCTAAACCACAAAGATCTCTCCATAAAGATGGTTTTTATACTGTACTCAAACAATCAGCTGGCAGTAATAAAGAACAAGCGGCAGATGTACTTAGGCTGAGTCATGGTGGTTTGGTGCAGAGACCATGCATATCATGGGAATATTTCAGCATTTCTGCTCTGATTTTCAGTGTATTACACCAAAACACCCACCTGATGACATCATTTCAAGAGCAAAAGCAGCAATTTGCAGAATTCAGCTTCTTTGGGGAACTGAGCAATTGCTGAGCTGACACCAAGGCCTGCTGGGTCCCTGTCACCTGCAGAGTGCCCGCCTCCTCCCCACGGTAGCGGGCATTGTGACAAAGGTTCTATGTCAGCTGGGTGTGGCAGTCGAGCGCCCCCTAGGAGAGGGGGAGCCTGTCAGCCCCGGGCCTGTCACTGCATTCTGTAACCCCTGTCACCAGCGAGGCCTCTGAAAAGTTTCCAAAACATCCCCAGACTTGGGTCCAAAGTGGCCAAAAGTCTCCAAGAGACAAGTAGGGAAGAAGGATATGGAACAGAGGAAGAAAGGCAAGGGAGCAGGCCAAAGGGAGGCAAGAGGAAAAAGTAGTGCCGGGCTGCAGGTCTGAAATGGAGGAATTGAAAGACGAAAGCCAGGAAGCAGGAGAGTTTGAGAAAAGGAGAGAGGAAAGAAGAGACATGCAGCCAGACGAGGGGTTAGTGAGAGAGGCTGGGACAGAGAACAGGATGAGAAGGAAATAAGGCAAGGCAAGGCAAGGCTAGGCCAAAGGACGTTTCCTTGATTTATATTTTCTACCACATTCATCTGGAGATGAGGAGGAAAGCCATCAGACCTTACGGATTAGGCCCAAACAAAAGCCCTAGCTACTTGAGACACTTAGACTAAGCCTAAACCACAAAGATCTGTCCATAAAGATGGTTTTTATACTGTACTTCCACAATCAGCTGGCAGTACAAAAGCACAAGCGGCAGATGTACTTAGTCTGAGTCATGGTGGTTTGGTGCAGAGACCGTGCATATCATGGGAATATTTCAGCATTTCTGCTCTGATTTTCAGTGTATTACACCAAAACACCCACCTGATGACATCATTTCAAGAGCAAAAGCAGCAATTTGCAGAATTCAGCTTCTCTGGGGAACTGAGCAATTGCTGAGCTGACACCATGTCCTGCTGGGTCCCTGTCACCTGCAGAGTGCCCGCATCCTCACCACGGTAGCGGGCATTGTGACAAAGGTTCTATGTCAGCTGGGTGTGGCAGTCGAGCGCCCCCTAGGAGACGGTGAGCCTGTCAGCCCCGGGCCTGTCACTGCATTCTGTACCCCCTGTCACCAGCGAGGCCTCTGAAAAGTTTTCAAAACATCCCCAGACTTGACTCCAAAGTGGTCAAAAGTCTCCAAGAGACAAGTCGGGAAGAAGGATATGGAACAGATGGAGAAAGCCAAGGAAGAAGGACAAAGGGAGGCAAGAGGAAAAAGCAGTGCTGGCCTGCAGGACTGAAATGGAGGAATTGAAAGAGGAAAGCCAGGAAGCAGGAGAGTTTGAGAAAAGGAGAGAGGAAAGAAGAGACATGGAGCCAGACGAGGGGTTAGTGAGAGAGGCTGGGACAGAGAACAGGATGAGAAGGAAATAAGGCAAGGCAAGGCAAGGCTAGGCCAAAGGACGTTTCCTTGATTTATATTTTCTACCACATTCATCTGGAAACGAGGAGGAAAGCCATCAGACCTTATGGATTAGTCCCAAACAAAAACCCCGGCTACATAAGACACTTAGACTAAGCCTAAACCACAAAGATCTCTCCATAAAGATGGTTTTTATACTGTACTTCCACAATCTTCTCGCAGTACAGAAGAACAAGCGGCAGATGTACTTAGGCCGAGTCATGGTGGTTTGGTGCAGAGACCATGCATATCATGGGAATATTTCAGCATTTCTGCTCTGGTTTTCAGTGTATTACACCAAAACACCCACCTCATGACATCATTTCAAGAGCAAAAGCAGCAATTTGCAGAATTCAGCTTCTTTGGGGAACTGAGCAATTGCTGAGCTGACACCAAGTCCTGCTGGGTCCCTGTCACCTGCAGAGTACCCGCATCCTCACCACGGTAGCGGGCAGTGTGACAAAGGTTCTATGTCAGCTGGGTGTGGCAGCCGAGCGCCCACTAGGGCAGGGGAAGCCTGTCAGCCCCGGGCCTGTCACTGCCTGCTGTCCCCCCTGTCACCAGCGAGGCCTCTGAAAAGTTTCCAAAACATCCCCAGACTTGGCTCCAAAGTGGCCAAAAGTCTGCAAGAGACAAGTCGGGAAGAAGGATATGGAACAGAGGGAGAAAGGCAAGGGAGCAGGCCAAAGGGAGGCAAGAGGAAAAAGTAGTGCCGGGCTGCAGGACTGAAATGGAGGAATTGAAAGACGAAAGCAAGGAAGCAGGAGAGTTTGAGAAAAGGAGAGAGGAAAGAAGAGACATGGAGCCAGACGAGGGGTTAGTGAGAGAGGCTGGGACAGAGAACAGGATGAGAAGGAAATAAGGCAAGGCAAGGCAAGGCTAGGCCAAAGGACGTTTCCTTGATTTATATTTTCTACCACATTCATCTGGAGATGAGGAGGAAAGCCATCAGACCTTACGGATTAGGCCCAAACAAAAGCCCTACCTACTTGAGACACTTAGACTAAGCCTAAACCACAAAGATCTGTCCATAAAGATGGTTTTTATACTGTACTTCCACAACCTTCTGTCAGTACAGAAGAACAAGCGGCAGATGTACTTAGGCTGAGTCATGGTGGTTTGGTGCAGAGACCATGCATATCATGGGAATATTTCAGCATTTCTGCTCTGGTTTTCACTGTATTACACCAAAACACCCACCTGATGACATCATTTCAAGAGCAAAAGCAGCAATTTGCAGAATTCAGCTTCTCTGGGGAACTGAGCAATTGCTGAGCTGACACCAAGTCCTGCTGGGTCCCTGTCACCTGCAGAGTGCCCGCATCCTCACCACGGTAGCGGGCATTGTGACAAAGGTTCTATGTCAGCTGGGTGTGGCAGCCGAGCGCCCGCTAGGGGAGGGGGAGCCTGTCAGCCCCGGGCCTGTCACTGCCTGCTGTCCCCCCTGTCACCAGCGAGGCCTCTGAAAAGTTTCCAAAACATCCCCAGACTTGGGTCCAAAGTGGCCACAAGTCTCCAAGAGACAAGTCGGGAAGAAGGATATGGAACAGAGGGAGAAAGGCAAGGGAGCAGGCCAAAGGGAGGCAAGAGGAAAAAGTAGTGCCGGGCTGCCGGACTGAAATGGAGGAATTGAAAGAGGAAATCCAGGAAGCAGGAGAGTTTGAGAAAAGGAGAGAGGAAAGAAGAGACATGCAGCCAGACGAGGGGTTAGTGAGAGAGGCTGGGACAGAGAACAGGATGAGAAGGAAATAAGGCAAGGCAAGGCAAGGCTAGGCCAAAGGACGTTTCCTTGATTTATATTTTCTACCACATTCATCTTGAGACGAGGAGGAAAGCCATCAGACCTTACAGATTAGGCCCAAACAAAAGCCCTGGCTACTTGAGACACTTAGACTAAACCTAAACCACAAAGATCTCTCCATAAAGATGGTTTTTATACTGTACTTCCACAATCAGCTGGCAGTACAAAAGAACAAGCGGCAGATGTACTTAGGCTGAGTCATGGTGGTTTGGTGCAGAGACCATGCATATCATGGGAATATTTCAGCATTTCTGCTCTGATTTTCAGTGTATTACACCAAAACACCCACCTGATGACATCATTTCAAGAGCAAAAGCAGCAATTTGCAGAATTCAGCTTCTTTGGGGAACTGAGCAATTGCTGAGCTGACACCAAGTCCTGCTGGGTCCCTGTCACCTGCAGAGTGCCCGCATCCTCCCCACGGTAGCGGGCATTGTGACAAAGGTTCTATGTCAGCTGGGTGTGGCAGTCGAGCGCCCCCTAGGAGAGGGGGAGCCTGTCAGCCCCGGGCCTGTCACTGCATTCTGTAACCCCTGTCACCAGCGAGGCCTCTGAAAAGTTTCCAAAACATCCCCAGACTTGGGTCCAAAGTGGCCAAAAGTCTCCAAGAGACAAGTCGGGAAGAAGGATATGGAACAGAGGAAGAAAGGCAAGGGAGTAGACAAAGGGAGGCAAGAGGAAAAAGTAGTGCTGGGCTGCAGGTCTGAAATGGAGGCATTGAAAGACGAAAGCCAGGAAGCAGGAGAGTTTGAGAAAAGGAGAGAGGAAAGAAGAGACATGCAGCCAGACGAGGGGTTAGTGAGAGAGGCTGGGACAGAGAACAGGATGAGAAGGAAATAAGGCAAGGCAAGGCAAGGCTAGGCCAAAGGACGTTTCCTTGATTTATATTTTCTACCACATTCATCTTGAGACGAGGAGGAAAGCCATCAGACCTTATGGATTAGGCCCAAACAAAAGCCCCGGCTACTTGAGACACTTAGACTAAGCCTAAACCACAAAGATCTCTCCATAAAGATGGTTTTTATACTGTACTTCCACAACCTTCTGTCAGTACAGAAGAACAAGCGGCAGATGTACTTAGGCTGAGTCATGGTGGTTTGGTGCAGAGACCATGCATATCATGGGAATATTTCAGCATTTCTGCTCTGGTTTTCAGTGTATTACACCAAAACACCCACCTGATGACATCATTTCAAGAGCAAAAGGAGCGATTTGCAGAATTCAGCTTCTTTGAGGAACTGAGCAATTGCTGAGCTGACACCTAGTCTTGCTGGGTCCCTGTCACCTGCAGAGTGCTCGCATCCTCCCCACGGTAGCGGGCATTGTGACAAAGGTTCTAAGTCAGCTGGGTGTGGCAGTCGAGCGCCCCCTAGGGGAGGGGGAGCCTGTCAGCCCCAGGCCTGTCACTGCCTGCTGTCCCGCCTGTCACCAGCGAGGCCTCTGAAAAGTTTCCAAAACATCCCCAGACTTGGCTCCAAAGTGGCCAGAAGTCTCCAAGAGACAAGTCGGGAAGAAGGATATGGAACAAAGGGAGAAAGGCAAGGGAGCAGGCCAAAGGGAGGCAAGAGGAAAAAGTAGTGCCAGGCTTAAGGACTGAAATGGAGGAATTGAAAGACGAAAGCCAGGAAGCAGGAGAGTTTGAGAAAAGGAGAGAGGAAAGAAGAGACATGCAGCCAGACGAGGGCTTAGTGAGAGAGGCTGGGACAGAGAACAGGATGAGAAGGAAATGAGGCAAGGCAAGGATAGGATAGGCCAAAGGACGTTTCCTTGATTTATATTTTCTACCACATTCATCTGGAGATGAGGAGGAAAGCCATCAGACCTTATGGATTAGGCCCAAACAAAAGCCCCGGCTACTTGAGACACTTAGACTAAGCCTAAACCACAAAGATCTCTCCATAAAGATGGTTTTTATACTGTACTTCCACAATCAGCTGGCAGTACAAAAGCACAAGCGGCAGATGTACTTAGTCTGAGTCATGGTGGTTTGGTGCAGAGACCATGCATATCATGGGAATATTTCAGCATTTCTGCTCTGATTTTCAGTGTATTACACCAAAACACCCACCTGATGACATCATTTCAAGAGCAAAAGCAGCAATTTGCAGAATTCAGCTTCTTTGGGGAACTGAGCAATTGCTGAGCTGACACCAAGGCCTGCTGGGTCCCTGTCACCTGCAGAGTGCCCGCATCCTCCCCACGGTAGCGGGCATTGTGACAAAGGTTCTATGTCAGCTGGGTGTGGCAGTCGAGCGCCCCCTAGGAGAGGGGGAGCCTGTCAGCCCCGGGCCTGTCACTGCATTCTGTAACCCCTGTCACCAGCGAGGCCTCTGAAAAGTTTCCAAAACATCCCCAGACTTGGGTCCAAAGTGGCCAAAAGTCTCCAAGAGACAAGTAGGGAAGAAGGATATGGAACAGAGGAAGAAAGGCAAGGGAGCAGGCCAAAGGGAGGCAAGAGGAAAAAGTAGTGCCGGGCTGCAGGTCTGAAATGGAGGAATTGAAAGACGAAAGCCAGGAAGCAGGAGAGTTTGAGAAAAGGAGAGAGGAAAGAAGAGACATGCAGCCAGACGAGGGGTTAGTGAGAGAGGCTGGGACAGAGAACAGGATGAGAAGGAAATAAGGCAAGGCAAGGCAAGGCTAGGCCAAAGGACGTTTCCTTGATTTATATTTTCTACCACATTCATCTGGAGATGAGGAGGAAAGCCATCAGACCTTACGGATTAGGCCCAAACAAAAGCCCTAGCTACTTGAGACACTTAGACTAAGCCTAAACCACAAAGATCTGTCCATAAAGATGGTTTTTATACTGTACTTCCACAACCTTCTGTCAGTACAGAAGAACAAGCGGCAGATGTACTTAAGCTGAGTCATGGTGGTTTGGTGCAGAAACCATGCATATCATGGGAATATTTCAGCATTTCTGCTCTGATTTTCAGTGTATTACACCAAAACACCCACCTGATGACATCATTTCAAGAGCAAAAGCAGCAATTTGCAGAATTCAGCTTCTCTGGGGAACTGAGCAATTGCTGAGCTGACACCAAGTCCTGCTGGGTCCCTGTCACCTGCAGAGTGCCCGCATCCTCACCACGGTAGCGGGCATTGTGACAAAGGTTCTATGTCAGCTGGGTGTGGCAGTCGAGCGCCCCCTAGGAGACGGTGAGCCTGTCAGCCCCGGGCCTGTCACTGCATTCTGTACCCCCTGTCACCAGCGAGGCCTCTGAAAAGTTTTCAAAACATCCCCAGACTTGACTCCAAAGTGGTCAAAAGTCTCCAAGAGACAAGTCGGGAAGAAGGATATGGAACAGATGGAGAAAGCCAAGGAAGAAGGACAAAGGGAGGCAAGAGGAAAAAGCAGTGCTGGCCTGCAGGACTGAAATGGAGGAATTGAAAGAGGAAAGCCAGGAAGCAGGAGAGTTTGAGAAAAGGAGAGAGGAAAGAAGAGACATGGAGCCAGACGAGGGGTTAGTGAGAGAGGCTGGGACAGAGAACAGGATGAGAAGGAAATAAGGCAAGGCAAGGCAAGGCTAGGCCAAAGGACGTTTCCTTGATTTATATTTTCTACCACATTCATCTGGAAACGAGGAGGAAAGCCATCAGACCTTATGGATTAGTCCCAAACAAAAACCCCGGCTACATAAGACACTTAGACTAAGCCTAAACCACAAAGATCTCTCCATAAAGATGGTTTTTATACTGTACTTCCACAATCTTCTCGCAGTACAGAAGAACAAGCGGCAGATGTACTTAGGCCGAGTCATGGTGGTTTGGTGCAGAGACCATGCATATCATGGGAATATTTCAGCATTTCTGCTCTGGTTTTCAGTGTATTACACCAAAACACCCACCTCATGACATCATTTCAAGAGCAAAAGCAGCAATTTGCAGAATTCAGCTTCTCTGGGGAACTGAGCAATTGCTGAGCTGACACCAAGTCCTGCTGGGTCCCTGTCACCTGCAGAGTGCCCGCATCCTCACCACGGTAGCGGGCATTGTGACAAAGGTTCTATGTCAGCTGGGTGTGGCAGTCGAGCGCCCCCTAGGAGACGGTGAGCCTGTCAGCCCCGGGCCTGTCACTGCATTCTGTACCCCCTGTCACCAGCGAGGCCTCTGAAAAGTTTCCAAAACATCCCCAGACTTGGCTGCAAAGTGGCCAAAAGTCTGCAAGAGACAAGTCGGGAAGAAGGATATGGAACAGAGGGAGAAAGGCAAGGGAGCAGGCCAAAGGGAGGCAAGAGGAAAAAGTAGTGCCGGGCTGCAGGACTGAAATGGAGGAATTGAAAGACGAAAGCAAGGAAGCAGGAGAGTTTGAGAAAAGGAGAGAGGAAAGAAGAGACATGGAGCCAGACGAGGGGTTAGTGAGAGAGGCTGGGACAGAGAACAGGATGAGAAGGAAATAAGGCAAGGCAAGGCAAGGCTAGGCCAAAGGACGTTTCCTTGATTTATATTTTCTACCACATTCATCTGGAGATGAGGAGGAAAGCCATCAGACCTTACGGATTAGGCCCAAACAAAAGCCCTACCTACTTGAGACGCTTAGACTAAACCTAAACCACAAAGATCTCTCCATAAAGATGGTTTTTATACTGTACTCAAACAATCAGCTGGCAGTAATAAAGAACAAGCGGCAGATGTACTTAGGCTGAGTCATGGTGGTTTGGTGCAGAGACCATGCATATCATGGGAATATTTCAGCATTTCTGCTCTGATTTTCAGTGTATTACACCAAAACACCCACCTGATGACATCATTTCAAGAGCAAAAGCAGCAATTTGCAGAATTCAGCTTCTTTGGGGAACTGAGCAATTGCTGAGCTGACACCAAGGCCTGCTGGGTCCCTGTCACCTGCAGAGTGCCCGCCTCCTCCCCACGGTAGCGGGCATTGTGACAAAGGTTCTATGTCAGCTGGGTGTGGCAGTCGAGCGCCCCCTAGGAGAGGGGGAGCCTGTCAGCCCCGGGCCTGTCACTGCATTCTGTAACCCCTGTCACCAGCGAGGCCTCTGAAAAGTTTCCAAAACATCCCCAGACTTGGGTCCAAAGTGGCCAAAAGTCTCCAAGAGACAAGTAGGGAAGAAGGATATGGAACAGAGGAAGAAAGGCAAGGGAGCAGGCCAAAGGGAGGCAAGAGGAAAAAGTAGTGCCGGGCTGCAGGTCTGAAATGGAGGAATTGAAAGACGAAAGCCAGGAAGCAGGAGAGTTTGAGAAAAGGAGAGAGGAAAGAAGAGACATGCAGCCAGACGAGGGGTTAGTGAGAGAGGCTGGGACAGAGAACAGGATGAGAAGGAAATAAGGCAAGGCAAGGCAAGGCTAGGCCAAAGGACGTTTCCTTGATTTATATTTTCTACCACATTCATCTGGAGATGAGGAGGAAAGCCATCAGACCTTACGGATTAGGCCCAAACAAAAGCCCTAGCTACTTGAGACACTTAGACTAAGCCTAAACCACAAAGATCTGTCCATAAAGATGGTTTTTATACTGTACTTCCACAATCAGCTGGCAGTACAAAAGCACAAGCGGCAGATGTACTTAGTCTGAGTCATGGTGGTTTGGTGCAGAGACCGTGCATATCATGGGAATATTTCAGCATTTCTGCTCTGATTTTCAGTGTATTACACCAAAACACCCACCTGATGACATCATTTCAAGAGCAAAAGCAGCAATTTGCAGAATTCAGCTTCTCTGGGGAACTGAGCAATTGCTGAGCTGACACCATGTCCTGCTGGGTCCCTGTCACCTGCAGAGTGCCCGCATCCTCACCACGGTAGCGGGCATTGTGACAAAGGTTCTATGTCAGCTGGGTGTGGCAGTCGAGCGCCCCCTAGGAGACGGTGAGCCTGTCAGCCCCGGGCCTGTCACTGCATTCTGTACCCCCTGTCACCAGCGAGGCCTCTGAAAAGTTTTCAAAACATCCCCAGACTTGACTCCAAAGTGGTCAAAAGTCTCCAAGAGACAAGTCGGGAAGAAGGATATGGAACAGATGGAGAAAGCCAAGGAAGAAGGACAAAGGGAGGCAAGAGGAAAAAGCAGTGCTGGCCTGCAGGACTGAAATGGAGGAATTGAAAGAGGAAAGCCAGGAAGCAGGAGAGTTTGAGAAAAGGAGAGAGGAAAGAAGAGACATGGAGCCAGACGAGGGGTTAGTGAGAGAGGCTGGGACAGAGAACAGGATGAGAAGGAAATAAGGCAAGGCAAGGCAAGGCTAGGCCAAAGGACGTTTCCTTGATTTATATTTTCTACCACATTCATCTGGAAACGAGGAGGAAAGCCATCAGACCTTATGGATTAGTCCCAAACAAAAACCCCGGCTACATAAGACACTTAGACTAAGCCTAAACCACAAAGATCTCTCCATAAAGATGGTTTTTATACTGTACTTCCACAATCTTCTCGCAGTACAGAAGAACAAGCGGCAGATGTACTTAGGCCGAGTCATGGTGGTTTGGTGCAGAGACCATGCATATCATGGGAATATTTCAGCATTTCTGCTCTGGTTTTCAGTGTATTACACCAAAACACCCACCTCATGACATCATTTCAAGAGCAAAAGCAGCAATTTGCAGAATTCAGCTTCTTTGGGGAACTGAGCAATTGCTGAGCTGACACCAAGTCCTGCTGGGTCCCTGTCACCTGCAGAGTACCCGCATCCTCACCACGGTAGCGGGCAGTGTGACAAAGGTTCTATGTCAGCTGGGTGTGGCAGCCGAGCGCCCACTAGGGCAGGGGAAGCCTGTCAGCCCCGGGCCTGTCACTGCCTGCTGTCCCCCCTGTCACCAGCGAGGCCTCTGAAAAGTTTCCAAAACATCCCCAGACTTGGCTCCAAAGTGGCCAAAAGTCTGCAAGAGACAAGTCGGGAAGAAGGATATGGAACAGAGGGAGAAAGGCAAGGGAGCAGGCCAAAGGGAGGCAAGAGGAAAAAGTAGTGCCGGGCTGCAGGACTGAAATGGAGGAATTGAAAGACGAAAGCAAGGAAGCAGGAGAGTTTGAGAAAAGGAGAGAGGAAAGAAGAGACATGGAGCCAGACGAGGGGTTAGTGAGAGAGGCTGGGACAGAGAACAGGATGAGAAGGAAATAAGGCAAGGCAAGGCAAGGCTAGGCCAAAGGACGTTTCCTTGATTTATATTTTCTACCACATTCATCTGGAGATGAGGAGGAAAGCCATCAGACCTTACGGATTAGGCCCAAACAAAAGCCCTACCTACTTGAGACACTTAGACTAAGCCTAAACCACAAAGATCTGTCCATAAAGATGGTTTTTATACTGTACTTCCACAACCTTCTGTCAGTACAGAAGAACAAGCGGCAGATGTACTTAGGCTGAGTCATGGTGGTTTGGTGCAGAGACCATGCATATCATGGGAATATTTCAGCATTTCTGCTCTGGTTTTCACTGTATTACACCAAAACACCCACCTGATGACATCATTTCAAGAGCAAAAGCAGCAATTTGCAGAATTCAGCTTCTCTGGGGAACTGAGCAATTGCTGAGCTGACACCAAGTCCTGCTGGGTCCCTGTCACCTGCAGAGTGCCCGCATCCTCACCACGGTAGCGGGCATTGTGACAAAGGTTCTATGTCAGCTGGGTGTGGCAGCCGAGCGCCCGCTAGGGGAGGGGGAGCCTGTCAGCCCCGGGCCTGTCACTGCCTGCTGTCCCCCCTGTCACCAGCGAGGCCTCTGAAAAGTTTCCAAAACATCCCCAGACTTGGGTCCAAAGTGGCCACAAGTCTCCAAGAGACAAGTCGGGAAGAAGGATATGGAACAGAGGGAGAAAGGCAAGGGAGCAGGCCAAAGGGAGGCAAGAGGAAAAAGTAGTGCCGGGCTGCCGGACTGAAATGGAGGAATTGAAAGAGGAAATCCAGGAAGCAGGAGAGTTTGAGAAAAGGAGAGAGGAAAGAAGAGACATGCAGCCAGACGAGGGGTTAGTGAGAGAGGCTGGGACAGAGAACAGGATGAGAAGGAAATAAGGCAAGGCAAGGCAAGGCTAGGCCAAAGGACGTTTCCTTGATTTATATTTTCTACCACATTCATCTTGAGACGAGGAGGAAAGCCATCAGACCTTACAGATTAGGCCCAAACAAAAGCCCTGGCTACTTGAGACACTTAGACTAAACCTAAACCACAAAGATCTCTCCATAAAGATGGTTTTTATACTGTACTTCCACAATCAGCTGGCAGTACAAAAGAACAAGCGGCAGATGTACTTAGGCTGAGTCATGGTGGTTTGGTGCAGAGACCATGCATATCATGGGAATATTTCAGCATTTCTGCTCTGATTTTCAGTGTATTACACCAAAACACCCACCTGATGACATCATTTCAAGAGCAAAAGCAGCAATTTGCAGAATTCAGCTTCTTTGGGGAACTGAGCAATTGCTGAGCTGACACCAAGTCCTGCTGGGTCCCTGTCACCTGCAGAGTGCCCGCATCCTCCCCACGGTAGCGGGCATTGTGACAAAGGTTCTATGTCAGCTGGGTGTGGCAGTCGAGCGCCCCCTAGGAGAGGGGGAGCCTGTCAGCCCCGGGCCTGTCACTGCATTCTGTAACCCCTGTCACCAGCGAGGCCTCTGAAAAGTTTCCAAAACATCCCCAGACTTGGGTCCAAAGTGGCCAAAAGTCTCCAAGAGACAAGTCGGGAAGAAGGATATGGAACAGAGGAAGAAAGGCAAGGGAGTAGACAAAGGGAGGCAAGAGGAAAAAGTAGTGCTGGGCTGCAGGTCTGAAATGGAGGCATTGAAAGACGAAAGCCAGGAAGCAGGAGAGTTTGAGAAAAGGAGAGAGGAAAGAAGAGACATGCAGCCAGACGAGGGGTTAGTGAGAGAGGCTGGGACAGAGAACAGGATGAGAAGGAAATAAGGCAAGGCAAGGCAAGGCTAGGCCAAAGGACGTTTCCTTGATTTATATTTTCTACCACATTCATCTTGAGACGAGGAGGAAAGCCATCAGACCTTATGGATTAGGCCCAAACAAAAGCCCCGGCTACTTGAGACACTTAGACTAAGCCTAAACCACAAAGATCTCTCCATAAAGATGGTTTTTATACTGTACTTCCACAACCTTCTGTCAGTACAGAAGAACAAGCGGCAGATGTACTTAGGCTGAGTCATGGTGGTTTGGTGCAGAGACCATGCATATCATGGGAATATTTCAGCATTTCTGCTCTGGTTTTCAGTGTATTACACCAAAACACCCACCTGATGACATCATTTCAAGAGCAAAAGGAGCGATTTGCAGAATTCAGCTTCTTTGAGGAACTGAGCAATTGCTGAGCTGACACCTAGTCTTGCTGGGTCCCTGTCACCTGCAGAGTGCTCGCATCCTCCCCACGGTAGCGGGCATTGTGACAAAGGTTCTAAGTCAGCTGGGTGTGGCAGTCGAGCGCCCCCTAGGGGAGGGGGAGCCTGTCAGCCCCAGGCCTGTCACTGCCTGCTGTCCCCCCTGTCACCAGCTAGGCCTCTGAAAAGTTTCCAAAACATCCCCAGACTTGGCTCCAAAGTGGCCAGAAGTCTCCAAGAGACAAGTCGGGAAGAAGGATATGGAACAAAGGGAGAAAGGCAAGGGAGCAGGCCAAAGGGAGGCAAGAGGAAAAAGTAGTGCCAGGCTAAAGGACTGAAATGGAGGAATTGAAAGACGAAAGCCAGGAAGCAGGAGAGTTTGAGAAAAGGAGAGAGGAAAGAAGAGACATGCAGCCAGACGAGGGGTTAGTGAGAGAGGCTGGGACAGAGAACAGGATGAGAAGGAAATGAGGCAAGGCAAGGATAGGATAGGCCAAAGGACGTTTCCTTGATTTATATTTTCTACCACATTCATCTGGAGATGAGGAGGAAAGCCATCAGACCTTATGGATTAGGCCCAAACAAAAGCCCCGGCTACTTGAGACACTTAGACTAAGCCTAAACCACAAAGATCTCTCCATAAAGATGGTTTTTATACTGTACTTCCACAATCAGCTGGCAGTACAAAAGCACAAGCGGCAGATGTACTTAGTCTGAGTCATGGTGGTTTGGTGCAGAGACCGTGCATATCATGGGAATATATCAGCATTTCTGCTCTGGTATTCAGTGTATTACACCAAAACACCCACCTGATGACATCATTTCAAGAGCAAAAGCAGCAATTTGCAGAATTCAGCTTCTTTGGGGAACTGAGCACTTGCTGAGCTGACACCAAGTCCTGCTGGGTCCCTGTCACCTGCAGAGTGCCCGCATCCTCACCACGGTAGCGGGCATTGCGACAAAGGTTCTATGTCAGCTGGGTGTGGCAGCAGAGCGCCCGCTAGGGGAGGGGGAGCCTGTCAGCCCCGGGCCTGTCACTGCCTGCTGTCCCCCCTGTTACCAGCGAGGCCTCTGAAAAGTTTCCAAAAAATCCCCAGACTGGGGTCCAAAGTGGCCAAAAGTCTCCAAGAGACAAGTCGGGAAGAAGGATATGGAACAGAGGGAGAAAGGCAAGGGAGCAGGCCAAAGGGAGGCAAGAGGAAAAAGTAGTGCCGGGCTGCAGGACTGTAATGGAGGAATTGAAAGAGGAAAGCCAGGAAGCAGGAGAGTTTGAGAAAAGGAGAGAGGAAAGAAGAGACATGCAGCCAGACGAGGGCTTAGTGAGAGAGGCTGGGACAGAGAACAGGATGAGAAGGAAATAAGGCAAGGCAAGGCAAGGCTAGGCCAAAGGACGTTTCCTTGATTTATATTTTCTACCACATTCATCTGGAGACGAGGAGGAAAGCCATCAGACCTTACGGATTAGGCCCAAACAAAAGCCCTGGCTACTTGAGACACTTAGACTAAGCCTAAACCACAAAGATCTCTCCATAAAGATGGTTTTTATACTGTACTTCCACAATCAGCTGGCAGTACAAAAGAACAAGCGGCAGATGTACTTAGGCTGAGTCATGGTGTTTTGGCATAGAGACCATGCATATCATGGGAATATTTCAGCATTTCTGCTCTAGTTTTCAGTGTATTACACCAAACCACCCACCTGATGACATCATTTCAAGAGCAAAAGCAGCAATTTGCAGCATTCAGCTTCTTTGGGGAACTGAGCAATTGCTGAGCTGACACCAAGTCCTGCTGGGTCCCTGTCACCTGCAGAGTGCCCGCATCCTCACCACGGTAGCGGGCATTGCGACAAAGGTTCTATGTCAGCTGGGTGTGGCAGCCGAGCGCCCGCTAGGGGAGGGGGAGCCTGTCAGCCCCGGGCCTGTCACTGCCTGCTGTCCCCCCTGTCACCAGCGAGGCCTCTGAAAAGTTTCCAAAACATCCCCAGACTTGGGTCCAAAGTGGCCAAAAGTCTCCAAGAGACAAGTCGGGAAGAAGGATATGGAACAGAGGGAGAAAGGCAAGGGAGCAGGCCAAAGGGAGGCAAGAGGAAAAAGTAGTGCCGGGCTGCAGGACTGTAATGGCGGAATTGAAAGACGAAAGCCAGGAAGCAGGAGAGTTTGAGAAAAGGAGACAGGAAAGAGACATGCAGCCAGACGAGGGGTTAGTGAGAGAGGCTGGGACAGAGAACAGGATGAGAAGGAAATAAGGCAAGGCAAGGCAAGGCTAGGCCAAAGGACGTTTCCTTGATTTATATTTTCTACCACATTCATCTGGAGACGAGGAGGAAAGCCATCAGACCTCACGGATTAGGCCCAAACAAAAGCCCTGGCTACTTGAGACACTTAGACTAAGCCTAAACCACAAAGATCTCTCCATAAAGATGGTTTTTATACTGTACTTCCACAATCAGCTGGCAGTACAAAACCACAAGCGGCAGATGTACTTAGGCTGAGTCATGGTGGTTTGGTGCAGAGACCATGCATATCATGGGAATATTTCAGCATTTCTGCTCTGATTTTCAGTGTATTACACCAAAACACCCACCTGATGACATCATTTCAAGAGCAAAAGCAGCAATTTGCAGAATTCAGCTTCTTTGGGGAACTGAGCACTTGCTGAGCTGACACCAAGTCCTGCTGGGTCCCTGTCACCTGCAGAGTGCCCGCATCCTCACCACAGTAGCGGGCATTGTGACAAAGGTTCTATGTCAGCTGGGTGTGGCAGCCGAGCGCCCGCTAGGGGAGGGGGAGCCTGTCAGCCCCGGGCCTGTCACTACCTGCTGTCCCCCCTGTCACCAGCGAGGCCCCTGAAAAGTTTCCAAAACATCCCCAGACTTGGGTCCAAAGTGGCCAAAAGTCTCCAAGAGACATGTCGGGAAGAAGGATATGGAACAGTGGGAGAAAGCCAAGGAAGAAGGACAAAGGGAGGCAAGAGGAAAAAGTAGTGCTGGGCTGCAGGACCGAAATGGAGGAATTGAAAGAGGAAAGCCAGGAAGCAGGAGAGTTTGAGAAAAGGAGAGAGGAAAGAAGAGACATGCAGCCAGACGAGGGGTTAGTGAGAGAGGCTGGCACAGAGAACAGGATGAGAAGGAAATAAGGCAAGGCAAGGCAAGGCTAGGCCAAAGGACGTTTCCTTGATTTATATTTTCTACCACATTCATCTGGAGACGAGGAGGAAAGCCATCAGACCTTACGGATTAGGCCCAAACAAAAGCCCTGGCTACTTGAGACACTTAGACTAAGCCTAAACCACAAAGATCTCTCCATAAAGATGGTTTTTATACTGTACTTCCACAATCAGCTGGCAGTACAAAAGAACAAGCGGCAGATGTACTTAGGCTGAGTCATGGTGGTTTGGTGCAGAGACCATGCATATCATGGGAATATTTCAGCATTTCTGCTCTGGTTTTCAGTGTATTACACCAAAACACCCACCTGATGACATCATTTCAAGAGCAAAAGCAGCAATTTGCAGAATTCAGCTTCTTTGGGGAACTGAGCAATTGCTGAGCTGACACCAAGTCCTGCTGGGTCCCTGTCACCTGCAGAGTGCCCGCATCCTCACCACGGTAGCGTGCATTGCGACAAAGGTTCTATGTCAGCTGGGTGTGGCAGCCGAGCGCCCGCTAGGAGAGGGGGAGCCTGTCAGCCCCGGGCCTGTCACTGCCTGCTGTCCCCCCTGTCACCAGCGAGGCCTCTGAAAAGTTTCCAAAAAATCCCCAGACTGGGGTCCAAAGTGGCCAAAAGTCTCCAAGAGACAAGTCGGGAAGAAGGATATGGAACAGAGGGAGAAAGGCAAGGGAGCAGGCCAAAGGGAGGCAAGAGGAAAAAGTAGTGCCGGGCTGCAGGACTGTAATGGAGGAATTGAAAGAGGAAAGCCAGGAAGCAGGAGAGTTTGAGAAAAGGAGAGAGGAAAGAAGAGACATGCAGCCAGACGAGGGCTTAGTGAGAGAGGCTGGGACAGAGAACAGGATGAGAAGGAAATAAGGCAAGGCAAGGCAAGGCTAGGCCAAAGGACGTTTCCTTGATTTATATTTTCTACCACATTCATCTGGAGACGAGGAGGAAAGCCATCAGACCTTACGGATTAGGCCCAAACAAAAGCCCTGGCTACTTGAGACACTTAGACTAAGCCTAAACCACAAAGATATCTCCATAAAGATGGTTTTTATACTGTACTTCCACAATCAGCTGGCAGTACAAAAGCACAAGCGGCAGATGTACTTAGGCTGAGTCATGGTGTTTTGGCGTAGAGACCATGCATATCATGGGAATATTTCAGCATTTCTGCTCTAGTTTTCAGTGTATTACACCAAACCACCCACCTGATGACATCATTTCAAGAGCAAAAGCAGCAATTTGCAGAATTCAGCTTCTTTGGGGAACTGAGCAATTGCTGAGCTGACACCAAGTCCTGCTGGGTCCCTGTCACCTGCAGAGTGCCCGCATCCTCACCACGGTAGCGGGCATTGTGACAAAGGTTCTATGTCAGCTGGGTGTGGCAGCCGAGCGCCCGCTAGAGGAGGGGGATCCTGTCAGCCCCGAGCCTGTCACTGCCTGCTGTCCCCCCTGTCACCAGCTAGGCCTCTGAAAAGTTTCCAAAACATCCCCAGACGTGGGTCCAAAGTGGCCAAAAGTCTCCAAGAGACAAGGCGGGAAGAAGGATATGGAACAGAGGGAGACAGGCATGGGAGCAGGCCAAAGGGAGGCAAGAGGAAAAAGCAGTGCCGGGCTGCAGGACTGAAATGGAGGAATTGAAAGACGAAAGCCAGGAAGGAGGAGAGTTTGAGAAAAGGAGAGAGGAAAGAAGAGACATGCAGCCAGACGAGGGCTTAGTGAGAGAGGCTGGCACAGAGAACAGGATGAGAAGGAAATAAGGCAAGGCAAGGCAAGGCTAGGCCAAAGGACGTTTCTTTGATTTATATTTTCTACCACATTCATCTGGAGACGAGGAGGAAAGCCATCAGACCTTATGGATTAGGCCCAAACAAAAGCCCCGGCTACTTGAGACACTTAGACTAAGCCTAAACCACAAAGATCTCTCCATAAAGATGGTTTTTATACTGTACTTCCGCAATCAGCTGGCAGTACAAAAGAACAAGCGGCAGATGTACTTAGGCTGAGTCATGGTGGTTTGGTGCAGAGACCATGCATATCATGGGAATAGTTCAGCATTTCTGCTCTGATTTTCAGTGTATTACACCAAAACACCCACCTGATGACATCATTTCAAGAGCAAAAGCAGCAATTTGCAGAATTCAGCTTCTTTGGGGAACTGAGCACTTGCTGAGCTGACACCAAGTCCTGCTGGGTCCCTGTCACCTGCAGAGTGCCCGCATCCTCACCACAGTAGCGGGCATTGTGACAAAGGTTCTATGTCAGCTGGGTATGGCAGCCGAGCGCCCGCTAGGGGAGGGGGAGCCTGTCAGCCCCGGGCCTGTCACTACCTGCTGTCCCCCCTGTCACCAGCGAGGCCCCTGAAAAGTTTCCAAAACATCCCCAGACTTGGGTCCAAAGTGGCCAAAAGTCTCCAAGAGACATGTCGGGAAGAAGGATATGGAACAGAGGGAGAAAGGCAAGGGAGCAGGCCAAAGGGAGGTAAGAGGAAAAACTAGTGCGGGGCTGCAGGACTGAAATGGAGGAATTGAAAGACGAAAGCCAGGAAGCAGGAGAGTTTGAGAAAAGGAGAGAGGAAAGAAGAGACATGCAGCCAGACGAGGGCTTAGTGAGAGAGGCTGGGACAGAGAACAGGATGAGAAGGAAATAAGGCAAGGCAAGGCAAGGCAAGGCTAGGCCAAAGGACGTTTCCTTGATTTATATTTTCTACCACATTCATCTGGAGACGAGGAGGAAAGCCATCAGACCTTACGGATTAGGCCCAAACAAAAGCCCTGGCTACTTGAGACACTTAGACTAAGCCTAAACCACAAAGATCTCTCCATAAAGATGGTTTTTATACTGTACTTCCACAATCAGCTGGCAGTACAAAAGCACAAGCGGCAGATGTACTTAGGCTGAGTCATGGTGTTTTGGCGTAGAGACCAATGCATATCATGGGAATATTTCAGCATTTCTGCTCTAGTTTTCAGTGTATTACACCAAACCACCCACCTGATGACATCATTTCAAGAGCAAAAGCAGCAATTTGCAGCATTCAGCTTCTTTGGGGAACTGAGCAATTGCTGAGCTGACACCAAGTCCTGCTGGGTCCCTGTCACCTGCAGAGTGCCCGCATCCTCACCACGGTAGCGGGCATTGCGACAAAGGTTCTATGTCAGCTGGGTGTGGCAGCCGAGCGCCTGCTAGGGGAGGGGGAGCCTGTCAGCCCCGGGCCTGTCACTGCCTGCTGTCCCCCCTGTCACCAGCGAGGCCTCTGAAAAGTTTCCAAAAAATCCCCAGACTGGGGTCCAAAGTGGCCAAAAGTCTCCAAGAGACATGTCGGGAAGAAGGATATGGAACAGAGGGAGAAAGGCAAGGGAGCAGGCCAAAGGGAGGCAAGAGGAAAAAGCAGTGCCGGGCTGCAGGACTGAAATGGAGGAATTGAAAGACGAAAGCCAGGAAGCAGGAGAGTTTGAGAAAAGGAGAGAGGAAAGAAGAGACATGCAGCCAGACGAGGGCTTAGTGAGAGAGGCTGGGACAGAGAACAGGATGAGAAGGAAATAAGGCAAGGCAAGGCAAGGCTAGGCCAAAGGACGTTTCTTTGATTTATATTTTCTACCACATTCATCTTGAGATGAGGAGGAAAGCCATCAGACCTTATGGATTAGGCCCAAACAAAAGCCCCGGCTACTTGAGTCACTTAGACTAAGCCTAAACCACAAAGATCTCTCCATAAAGATGGTTTTTATACTGCACTTCCACAATCAGCTGGCAGTACAGAAGAACAAGCGGCAGATGTACTTAGGCTGAGTCATGGTGGTTTGGTGCAGAGACCATGCATATCATGGGAATAGTTCAGCATTTCTGCTCTGGTTTTCAGTGTATTACACCAAAACACCCACCTGATGACATCATTTCAAGAACAAAAGCAGCAATTTGCAGAATTCAGCTTCTTTGGGGAACTGAGCAATTGCTGAGCTGACACCAAGTCCTGCTGGGTCCCTGTCACCTGCAGAGTGCCCGCATCCTCACCACGGTAGCGGGCATTGCGACAAAGGTTCTATGTCAGCTGGGTGTGGCAGCCGAGCGCCCGCTAGGGGAGGGGGAGCCTGTCAGCCCCGGGCCTGTCACTGCCTGCTGTCCCCCCTGTCACCAGCGAGGCCTCTGAAAAGTTTCCAAAAAATCCCCAGACTGGGGTCCAAAGTGGCCAAAAGTCTCCAAGAGACAAGTCGGGAAGAAGGATATGGAACAGAGGGAGAAAGGCAAGGGAGCAGGCCAAAGGGAGGCAAGAGGAAAAAGTAGTGCCGGGCTGCAGGACTGTAATGGAGGAATTGAAAGAGGAAAGCCAGGAAGCAGGAGAGTTTGAGAAAAGGAGAGAGGAAAGAAGAGACATGCAGCCAGACGAGGGCTTAGTGAGAGAGGCTGGGACAGAGAACAGGATGAGAAGGAAATAAGGCAAGGCAAGGCAAGGCTAGGCCAAAGGACGTTTCCTTGATTTATATTTTCTACCACATTCATCTGGAGACGAGGAGGAAAGCCATCAGACCTTACGGATTAGGCCCAAACAAAAGCCCTGGCTACTTGAGACACTTAGACTAAGCCTAAACCACAAAGATCTCTCCATAAAGATGGTTTTTATACTGTACTTCCACAATCAGCTGGCAGTACAAAAGCACAAGCGGCAGATGTACTTAGGCTGAGTCATGGTGGTTTGGTGCAGAGACCATGCATATCATGGGAATATTTCAGCATTTCTGCTCTAGTTTTCAGTGTATTACACCAAAACACCCACCTCATGACATCATTTCAAGAGCAAAAGCAGCAATTTGCAGAATTCAGCTTCTCTGGGGAACTGAGCAATTGCTGAGCTGACACCAAGTCCTGCTGGGTCCCTGTCACCTGCATAGTGCCCGCATCCTCACCACAGTAGCAGGCATTGTGACAAAGGTTCTATGTCAGCTGGGTGTGGCAGCCGAGCGCCCGCTAGGGGAGGGGGAGCCTGTCAGCCCCGGGCCTGTCACTGCATTTTGTACCCCCTGTCACCAGCGAGGCCTCTGAAAAGTTTCCAAAACATGCCCAGACTTGGCTCCAAAGTGGCCAAAAGTCTCCAAGAGACAAGTCGGGAAGAAGGATATGGAACAGAGGGAGAAAGCCAAGGGAGCAGGCCAAAGGGAGGTAAGAGGAAAAAGTAGTGCCGGGCTGCAGGACTGAAATGGAGGAATTGAAAGACGAAAGCCAGGAAGCAGGAGAGTTTGAGAAAAGGAGAGAGGAAAGAAGAGACATGCAGCCAGACGAGGGGTTAGTGAGAGAGGCTGGGACAGAGAACAGGATGAGAAGGAAATAAGGCAAGGCAAGGCAAGGCTAGGCCAAAGGATGTTTCCTTGATTTATATTTTCTACCACATTCATCTGGAGATGAGGAGGAAAGCCATCAGACCTTATGGATTAGGCCCAAACAAAAGCCCCGGCTACTTGAGACACTTAGACTAAGCCTAAACCACAAAGATCTCTCCATAAGGATGCTTTTTATACTGTACTTCCACAATCTTCTGGCTGTACAGAAGAACAAGCGGCAGATGTACTTAGGCTGAGTCATGGTGTTTTGGTGCAGAGACCATGCATATCATGGGAATAGTTCAGCATTTCTGCTCTGATTTTCAGTGTATTACACCAAAACACCCACCTGATGACATCATTTCAAGAGCGAAAGCAGCAATTTGCAGAATTCAGCTTCTCTGGAGAACTGAGCATTTGCTGAGCTGACACCAAGTCCTGCTGGGTCCCTGTCACCTGCAGAGTGCCCGCATCCTCACCACGGTAGCGGGCATTGTGACAAAGGTTCTATGTCAGCTGGGTGTGGCAGCCGAGCGCCCGCTAGGGGAGGGGGAGCCTGTCAGCCCCGGGCCTGTCACTGCCTGCTGTCCCCCCTGTCACCAGCGAGCCCTCTGAAAAGTTTCCAAAACATCCCCAGACTTGGCTCCAAAGTGGCCAAAAGTCTCCAAGAGACAAGTCGGGAAGAAGGATATGGAACAGAGGGAGACAGGCACGGGAGCAGGCCAAAGGGAGGCAAGAGGAAAAACTAGTGCGGGGCTGCAGGACTTAAATGGAGGAATTGAAAGAGGAAAGCCAGGAAGCAAGAGAGTTTGAGAAAAGGAGAGAGGAAAGAAGAGACATGCAGCCAGACGAGGGCTTAGTGAGAGAGGCTGGGACAGAGAACAGGATGAGAAGGAAATAAGGCAAGGCAAGGCAAGGCTAGGCCAAAGGACGTTTCTTTGATTTATATTTTCTACCACATTCATCTGGAGATGAGGAGGAAAGCCATCAGACCTTATGGATTAGGCCCAAACAAAAGCCCCGGCTACTTGAGACACTTAGACTAAGCCTAAACCACAAAGATCTCTCCATAAAGATGGTTTTTATACTGTACTTTCGCAATCAGCTGGCAGTACAGAAGAACAAGCGGCAGATGTACTTAGGCTGAGTCATGGTGTTTTGGTGCAGAGACCATGCATATCATGGGAATAGTTCAGCATTTCTGCTCTGGTTTTCAGTGTATTACACCAAACCACCCACCTGATGACATCATTTCAAGAGCAAAAGCTGCAATTTGCAGAATTCAGCTTCTTTGGAGAACTGAGCAATTGCTGAGCTGACACCAAGTCCTGCTGGGTCCCTGTCACCTGCAGAGTGCCCGCATCCTCACCACGGTAGCGGGCATTGGGACAAAGGTTCTATGTCAGCTGGGTGTGGCAGCCGAGCGCCCGCTAGGGGAGGGGGAGCCTGTCAGCCCCGGGCCTGTCACTGCCTGCTGTCCCCCCTGTCACCAGCGAGCCCTCTGAAAAGTTTCCAAAACATCCCCAGACGTGGGTCCAAAGTGGCCAAAAGTCTCCAAGAGACAAGTCGGGAAGAAGGATATGGAACAGAGGGAGACAGGCATGGGAGCAGGCCAAAGGGAGGCAAGAGGAAAAAGCAGTGCCGGGCTGCAGGACTGAAATGGAGGAATTGAAAGACGAGAGCCAGGAAGGAGGAGAGTTTGAGAAAAGGAGAGAGAAAAGAAGAGACATGCAGCCAGACGAGGGGTTAGTGAGAGAGGCTGGGACAGAGAACAGGATGAGAAGGAAATAAGGCAAGGCTCGGCCAAAGGACGTTTCTTTGATTTATATCTTCTACCACATTCATCTTGAGATGAGGAGGAAAGCCATCAGACCTTATGGATTAGGCCCAAACAAAAGCCCCGGCTACTTGAGACACTTAGACTAAGCCTAAACCACAAAGATCTCTCCATAAAGATGGTTTTTATACTGTACTTCCACAATCTTCTGTCAGTACAGAAGAACAAGCGGCAGATGTACTTAGGCTGAGTCATGGTGGTTTGGTGCAGACACCATGCATATCATGGGAATAGTTCAACATTTCTGCTCTGGTTTTCAGTGTATTACACCAAAACACCCACCTGATGACATCATTTCAAGAGCAAAAGCAGCAATTTGCAGAATTCAGCTTCTTTGGAGAACTGAGCAATTGCTGAGCTGACACCAGGTCCTGCTGTGTCCCTGTCACCTGCAGAGTGCCCGCATCCTCACCACGGTAGCGGGCATTGCGACAAAGGTTCTATGTCAGCTGGGTGTGGCAGCCGAGAGCCCGCTAGGGGAGGGGGAGCCTGTCAGCCCCGGGCCTGTCACTGCCTGCTGTCCCCCCTGTCACCAGCGAGGCCTCTGAAAAGTTTCCAAAACGTCCCCAGACGTGGGTCCAAAGTGGCCAAAAGTCTCCAAGAGACAAGTCGGGAAGAAGGATATGGAACAGAAGGAGAAAGGCAAGGGAGCAGGCCAAAGGGAGGCAAGAGGAAAAAGTAGTGCCGGGCTGCAGGACTGAAATGGAGGAATTGAAAGACGAAAGCCAGGAAGCAGGAGAGTTTGAGAAAAGGAGAGAGGAAAGAAGAGACATGCAGCCAGACGAGGGCTTAGTGAGAGAGGCTGGGACAGAGAACAGGATGAGAAGGAAATAAGGCAAGGCAAGGCAAGGTTAGGCCAAAGGGCGTTTCTTTGATTTATATTTTCTACCACATTCATCTTGAGTTTAGGAGGAAAGCCATCAGACCTTATGGATTAGGCCAAACAAAAGCCCCGGCTACGTGAGACACTTAGACTAAGCCTAAACCACAAAGATCTCTCCATAAAGATGGTTTTTACACTGTACTTCCACAATCCGCTGGCAGTACAAGAGAAGAAGCGGCAGATGTACTTAGGCTGAGTCATGGTGGTTTGGTGCAGAGACCATGCATATCATGGGAATATTTCAGCATTTCTGCTCTGGTTTTCAGTATATTACACCAAAACACCCGCCTGATGACATCATTTCAAGAGCAAAAGCAGCAATTTGCAGAATTCAGCTTCTTTGGGGAACTGAGCAATTGCTGAGCTGACACCAAGTCCTGCTGGGTCCCTGTCACCTGCAGAGTGCCCGCATCCTCACCACGGTAGCGGGCATTGGGACAAAGGTTCTATGTCAGCTGGGTGTGGCAGCCGAGCGCCCGCTAGGGGAGGGGGAGCCTGTCAGCCCCGGGCCTGTCACTGCCTGCTGTCCCCCCTGTCACCAGCGAGGCCTCTGAAAAGTTTCCAAAAAATCCCCAGACTTGGGTGAAGCATGGCCAAAAGTCTCCAAGAGACAAGTCGGGAAGAAGGATATGGAACAGAGGGAGAAAGGCAAGGGAGCAGGCCAAAGGGAGGCAAGAGGAAAAAGTAGTGCCGGGCTGCAGGACTGAAATGGAGGAATTGAAAGACGAAAGCCAGGAAGCAGGAGAGTTTGAGAAAAGGAGAGAGGAAAGAAGAGACATGCAGCCAGACGAGGGGTTAGTGAGAGAGGCTGGGAGAGAGAACAGGATGAGAAGGAAATAAGGCAAGGCAAGGCAAGGCTAGGCCAAAGGACGTTTCTTTGATTTATATTTTCTACCACATTCATCTTGAGATGAGGAGGAAAGCCATCAGACCTTATGGATTAGGCCCAAACAAAAGCCCCGGCTACTTGAGTCACTTAGACTAAGCCTAAACCACAAAGATCTCTCCATAAAGATGGTTTTTATACTGCACTTCCACAATCAGCTGGCAGTACAGAAGAACAAGCGGCAGATGTACTTAGGCTGAGTCATGGTGGTTTGGTGCAGAGACCATGCATATCATGGGAATAGTTCAGCATTTCTGCTCTGGTTTTCAGTGTATTACACCAAAACACCCACCTGATGACATCATTTCAAGAACAAAAGCAGCAATTTGCAGAATTCAGCTTCTTTGGGGAACTGAGCAATTGCTGAGCTGACACCAAGTCCTGCTGGGTCCCTGTCACCTGCAGAGTGCCCGCATCCTCACCACGGTAGCGGGCATTGCGACAAAGGTTCTATGTCAGCTGGGTGTGGCAGCCGAGCGCCCGCTAGGGGAGGGGGAGCCTGTCAGCCCCGGGCCTGTCACTGCCTGCTGTCCCCCCTGTCACCAGCGAGGCCTCTGAAAAGTTTCCAAAAAATCCCCAGACTGGGGTCCAAAGTGGCCAAAAGTCTCCAAGAGACAAGTCGGGAAGAAGGATATGGAACAGAGGGAGAAAGGCAAGGGAGCAGGCCAAAGGGAGGCAAGAGGAAAAAGTAGTGCCGGGCTGCAGGACTGTAATGGAGGAATTGAAAGAGGAAAGCCAGGAAGCAGGAGAGTTTGAGAAAAGGAGAGAGGAAAGAAGAGACATGCAGCCAGACGAGGGCTTAGTGAGAGAGGCTGGGACAGAGAACAGGATGAGAAGGAAATAAGGCAAGGCAAGGCAAGGCTAGGCCAAAGGACGTTTCCTTGATTTATATTTTCTACCACATTCATCTGGAGACGAGGAGGAAAGCCATCAGACCTTACGGATTAGGCCCAAACAAAAGCCCTGGCTACTTGAGACACTTAGACTAAGCCTAAACCACAAAGATCTCTCCATAAAGATGGTTTTTATACTGTACTTCCACAATCAGCTGGCAGTACAAAAGCACAAGCGGCAGATGTACTTAGGCTGAGTCATGGTGGTTTGGTGCAGAGACCATGCATATCATGGGAATATTTCAGCATTTCTGCTCTAGTTTTCAGTGTATTACACCAAAACACCCACCTCATGACATCATTTCAAGAGCAAAAGCAGCAATTTGCAGAATTCAGCTTCTCTGGGGAACTGAGCAATTGCTGAGCTGACACCAAGTCCTGCTGGGTCCCTGTCACCTGCATAGTGCCCGCATCCTCACCACAGTAGCAGGCATTGTGACAAAGGTTCTATGTCAGCTGGGTGTGGCAGCCGAGCGCCCGCTAGGGGAGGGGGAGCCTGTCAGCCCCGGGCCTGTCACTGCATTTTGTACCCCCTGTCACCAGCGAGGCCTCTGAAAAGTTTCCAAAACATGCCCAGACTTGGCTCCAAAGTGGCCAAAAGTCTCCAAGAGACAAGTCGGGAAGAAGGATATGGAACAGAGGGAGAAAGCCAAGGGAGCAGGCCAAAGGGAGGTAAGAGGAAAAAGTAGTGCCGGGCTGCAGGACTGAAATGGAGGAATTGAAAGACGAAAGCCAGGAAGCAGGAGAGTTTGAGAAAAGGAGAGAGGAAAGAAGAGACATGCAGCCAGACGAGGGGTTAGTGAGAGAGGCTGGGACAGAGAACAGGATGAGAAGGAAATAAGGCAAGGCAAGGCAAGGCTAGGCCAAAGGATGTTTCCTTGATTTATATTTTCTACCACATTCATCTGGAGATGAGGAGGAAAGCCATCAGACCTTATGGATTAGGCCCAAACAAAAGCCCCGGCTACTTGAGACACTTAGACTAAGCCTAAACCACAAAGATCTCTCCATAAGGATGCTTTTTATACTGTACTTCCACAATCTTCTGGCTGTACAGAAGAACAAGCGGCAGATGTACTTAGGCTGAGTCATGGTGTTTTGGTGCAGAGACCATGCATATCATGGGAATAGTTCAGCATTTCTGCTCTGATTTTCAGTGTATTACACCAAAACACCCACCTGATGACATCATTTCAAGAGCGAAAGCAGCAATTTGCAGAATTCAGCTTCTCTGGAGAACTGAGCATTTGCTGAGCTGACACCAAGTCCTGCTGGCTCCCTGTCACCTGCAGAGTGCCCGCATCCTCACCACGGTAGCGGGCATTGTGACAAAGGTTCTATGTCAGCTGGGTGTGGCAGCCGAGCGCCCGCTAGGGGAGGGGGAGCCTGTCAGCCCCGGGCCTGTCACTGCCTGCTGTCCCCCCTGTCACCAGCGAGCCCTCTGAAAAGTTTCCAAAACATCCCCAGACTTGGCTCCAAAGTGGCCAAAAGTCTCCAAGAGACAAGTCGGGAAGAAGGATATGGAACAGAGGGAGACAGGCACGGGAGCAGGCCAAAGGGAGGCAAGAGGAAAAACTAGTGCGGGGCTGCAGGACTTAAATGGAGGAATTGAAAGAGGAAAGCCAGGAAGCAAGAGAGTTTGAGAAAAGGAGAGAGGAAAGAAGAGACATGCAGCCAGACGAGGGCTTAGTGAGAGAGGCTGGGACAGAGAACAGGATGAGAAGGAAATAAGGCAAGGCAAGGCAAGGCTAGGCCAAAGGACGTTTCTTTGATTTATATTTTCTACCACATTCATCTGGAGATGAGGAGGAAAGCCATCAGACCTTATGGATTAGGCCCAAACAAAAGCCCCGGCTACTTGAGACACTTAGACTAAGCCTAAACCACAAAGATCTCTCCATAAAGATGGTTTTTATACTGTACTTTCGCAATCAGCTGGCAGTACAGAAGAACAAGCGGCAGATGTACTTAGGCTGAGTCATGGTGTTTTGGTGCAGAGACCATGCATATCATGGGAATAGTTCAGCATTTCTGCTCTGGTTTTCAGTGTATTACACCAAACCACCCACCTGATGACATCATTTCAAGAGCAAAAGCTGCAATTTGCAGAATTCAGCTTCTTTGGAGAACTGAGCAATTGCTGAGCTGACACCAAGTCCTGCTGGGTCCCTGTCACCTGCAGAGTGCCCGCATCCTCACCACGGTAGCGGGCATTGGGACAAAGGTTCTATGTCAGCTGGGTGTGGCAGCCGAGCGCCCGCTAGGGGAGGGGGAGCCTGTCAGCCCCGGGCCTGTCACTGCCTGCTGTCCCCCCTGTCACCAGCGAGCCCTCTGAAAAGTTTCCAAAACATCCCCAGACGTGGGTCCAAAGTGGCCAAAAGTCTCCAAGAGACAAGTCGGGAAGAAGGATATGGAACAGAGGGAGACAGGCATGGGAGCAGGCCAAAGGGAGGCAAGAGGAAAAAGCAGTGCCGGGCTGCAGGACTGAAATGGAGGAATTGAAAGACGAGAGCCAGGAAGGAGGAGAGTTTGAGAAAAGGAGAGAGAAAAGAAGAGACATGCAGCCAGACGAGGGGTTAGTGAGAGAGGCTGGGACAGAGAACAGGATGAGAAGGAAATAAGGCAAGGCTCGGCCAAAGGACGTTTCTTTGATTTATATCTTCTACCACATTCATCTTGAGATGAGGAGGAAAGCCATCAGACCTTATGGATTAGGCCCAAACAAAAGCCCCGGCTACTTGAGACACTTAGACTAAGCCTAAACCACAAAGATCTCTCCATAAAGATGGTTTTTATACTGTACTTCCACAATCTTCTGTCAGTACAGAAGAACAAGCGGCAGATGTACTTAGGCTGAGTCATGGTGGTTTGGTGCAGACACCATGCATATCATGGGAATAGTTCAACATTTCTGCTCTGGTTTTCAGTGTATTACACCAAAACACCCACCTGATGACATCATTTCAAGAGCAAAAGCAGCAATTTGCAGAATTCAGCTTCTTTGGAGAACTGAGCAATTGCTGAGCTGACACCAGGTCCTGCTGTGTCCCTGTCACCTGCAGAGTGCCCGCATCCTCACCACGGTAGCGGGCATTGCGACAAAGGTTCTATGTCAGCTGGGTGTGGCAGCCGAGAGCCCGCTAGGGGAGGGGGAGCCTGTCAGCCCCGGGCCTGTCACTGCCTGCTGTCCCCCCTGTCACCAGCGAGGCCTCTGAAAAGTTTCCAAAACGTCCCCAGACGTGGGTCCAAAGTGGCCAAAAGTCTCCAAGAGACAAGTCGGGAAGAAGGATATGGAACAGAAGGAGAAAGGCAAGGGAGCAGGCCAAAGGGAGGCAAGAGGAAAAAGTAGTGCCGGGCTGCAGGACTGAAATGGAGGAATTGAAAGACGAAAGCCAGGAAGCAGGAGAGTTTGAGAAAAGGAGAGAGGAAAGAAGAGACATGCAGCCAGACGAGGGCTTAGTGAGAGAGGCTGGGACAGAGAACAGGATGAGAAGGAAATAAGGCAAGGCAAGGCAAGGTTAGGCCAAAGGGCGTTTCTTTGATTTATATTTTCTACCACATTCATCTTGAGTTTAGGAGGAAAGCCATCAGACCTTATGGATTAGGCCAAACAAAAGCCCCGGCTACGTGAGACACTTAGACTAAGCCTAAACCACAAAGATCTCTCCATAAAGATGGTTTTTACACTGTACTTCCACAATCCGCTGGCAGTACAAGAGAAGAAGCGGCAGATGTACTTAGGCTGAGTCATGGTGGTTTGGTGCAGAGACCATGCATATCATGGGAATATTTCAGCATTTCTGCTCTGGTTTTCAGTATATTACACCAAAACACCCGCCTGATGACATCATTTCAAGAGCAAAAGCAGCAATTTGCAGAATTCAGCTTCTTTGGGGAACTGAGCAATTGCTGAGCTGACACCAAGTCCTGCTGGGTCCCTGTCACCTGCAGAGTGCCCGCATCCTCACCACGGTAGCGGGCATTGGGACAAAGGTTCTATGTCAGCTGGGTGTGGCAGCCGAGCGCCCGCTAGGGGAGGGGGAGCCTGTCAGCCCCGGGCCTGTCACTGCCTGCTGTCCCCCCTGTCACCAGCGAGGCCTCTGAAAAGTTTCCAAAAAATCCCCAGACTTGGGTGAAGCATGGCCAAAAGTCTCCAAGAGACAAGTCGGGAAGAAGGATATGGAACAGAGGGAGAAAGGCAAGGGAGCAGGCCAAAGGGAGGCAAGAGGAAAAAGTAGTGCCGGGCTGCAGGACTGAAATGGAGGAATTGAAAGACGAAAGCCAGGAAGCAGGAGAGTTTGAGAAAAGGAGAGAGGAAAGAAGAGACATGCAGCCAGACGAGGGGTTAGTGAGAGAGGCTGGGAGAGAGAACAGGATGAGAAGGAAATAAGGCAAGGCAAGGCAAGGCTAGGCCAAAGGACGTTTCTTTGATTTATATTTTCTACCACATTCATCTTGAGATGAGGAGGAAAGCCATCAGACCTTATGGATTAGGCCAAACAAAATCCCCGGCTACGTGAGACACTTAGACTAAGCCTAAACCACAAAGATCTCTCCATAAAGATGGTTTTTATACTGTACTTCAACAATCCGCTGGCAGTACAAGAGAAGAAGCGGCAGATCTACTTAGGCTGAGTCATGGTGTTTTGGTGCAGAGACCATGCATATCATGGGAATAGTTCAGCATTTCTGCTCTGGTTTTCAGTGTATTGCACCAAAACACCCACCTGATGACATCATTTCAAGAGCAAAAGCAGCAATTTGCAGAATTCAGCTTCTTTGGGGAACTGAGCAATTGCTGAGCTGACACCAAGTCCTGCTGGGTCCCTGTCACCTGCAGAGTGCCCGCATCCTCACCACGGTAGCGGGCATTGTGACAAAGGTTCTATGTCAGCTGGGTGTGGCTGCCGAGCGCCCGCTAGGGGAGGGGGAGGCTGTCAGCCCCGGGCCTGTCACTGCCTGCTGTCCCCCCTGTCACCAGCGAGGCCTCTGAAAAGTTTCCAAAAAATCCCCAGACTTGGGTGAAGCATGGCCAAAAGTCTCCAAGAGACAAGTCGGGAAGAAGGATATGGAACAGAGGGAGAAAGGCAAGGGAGCAGGCCAAAGGGAGGCAAGAGGAAAAAGTAGTGCCGGGCTGCAGGACTGAAATGGAGGAATTGAAAGACGAAAGCCAGGAAGCAGGAGAGTTTGAGAAAAGGAGAGAGGAAAGAAGAGACATGCAGCCAGACGAGGGGTTAGTGAGAGAGGCTGGGAGAGAGAACAGGATGAGAAGGAAATAAGGCAAGGCAAGGCAAGGTTAGGCCAAAGGACGTTTCTTTGATTTATATTTTCTACCACATTCATCTTGAGATGAGGAGGAAAGCCATCAGACCTTATGGATTAGGCCAAACAAAATCCCCGGCTACGTGAGACACTTAGACTAAGCCTAAACCACAAAGATCTCTCCATAAAGATGGTTTTTACACTGTACTTCAACAATCCGCTGGCAGTACAAGAGAAGAAGCGGCAGATCTACTTAGGCTGAGTCATGGTGTTTTGGTGCAGAGACCATGCATATCATGGGAATATTTCAGCATTTCTGCTCTGGTTTTCAGTGTATTACACCAAAACACCCGCCTGATGACATCATTTCAAGAGCAAAAGCAGCAATTTGCAGAATTCAGCTTCTTTGGGGAACTGAGCAATTGCTGAGCTGACACCAAGTCCTGCTGGGTCCCTGTCACCTGCAGAGTGCCCGCATCCTCACCACGGTAGCGGGCATTGGGACAAAGGTTCTATGTCAGCTGGGTGTGGCAGTCGAGCGCCCGCTAGGGGAGGGGGAGGCTGTCAGCCCCGGGCCTGTCACTGCCTGCTGTCCCCCCTGTCACCAGCAAGCCCTCTGAAAAGTTTCCAAAACATCCCCAGACTTGGGTGCAAAGTGGCCAAAAGTCTCTAAGAGACAAGTTGGAAAGAAGGATATGGAGCAGAGGGAGAAAGCCAAGGGAGCAGGCCAAAGGGAGGCAAGAGGATAAAGTAGTGCCGGGCTGCAGGACTGAAATGGAGGAATTGAAAGACGAAAGCCAGGAAGCAGGAGAGTTTGAGAAAAGGAGAGAGGAAAGAAGAGACATGCAGCCAGATGAGGGGTTAGTGAGAGAGGCTGGGACAGAGAACAGGATGAGAAGGAAATAAGGCAAGGCAAGGCAAGGCTAGGCCAAATGACTTCTCTTTGATTTATATTTTCTACCACATTCATCTTGAGATGAGGAGGAAAGCCATCAGACCTTATGGATTAGGCCAAACAAAAGCCCCGGCTACGTGAGACACTTAGACTAAGCCTAAACCACAAAGATCTCTCCATAAAGATGGTTTTTATACTGTACTTCCACAATCTTCTGTCAGTACAGAAGAACAAGCGGCAGATGTACTTAGGCTGAGTCATGGTGGTTTGGTGCAGAGACCATGCATATCATGGGAATAGTTCAGCATTTCTGCTCTGGTTTTCAGTGTATTGCACCAAAACACCCACCTGATGACATCATTTCAAGAGCAAAAGCAGCAATTTGCAGAATTCAGCTTCTTTGGGGAACTGAGCAATTGCTGAGCTGACACCAAGTCCTGCTGGGTCCCTGTCACCTGCAGAGTGCCCGCATCCTCACCACGGTAGCGGGCATTGTGACAAAGGTTCTATGTCAGCTGGGTGTGGCAGCCGAGCGCCCGCTAGGGGAGGGGGAGCCTGTCAGCCCCGGGCCTGTCACTGCCTGCTGTCCCGCCTGTCACCAGCGAGGCCTCTGAAAAGTTTCCAAAACATCCCCTGACTTGGCTCCAAAGTGGCCAAAAGTCTCCAAGAGACAAGTCGGGAAGAAGGATATGGAGCAGAGGGAGAAAGCCAAGGGAGCAGGCCAAAGGGAGGCAAGAGGAAAAAGTAGTGCCGGGCTGCAGGACTGAAATGGAGGAATTGAAAGACGAAAGCCAGGAAGGAGGAGAGTTTGAGAAAAGGAGAGAGGAAAGAAGAGACATGCAGCCAGACGAGGGCTTAGTGAGACAGGCTGGGACACAGAACAGGATGAGAAGGAAATAAGGCAAGGCAAGGCAAGGCTAGGCCAAAGGACGTTTCTTTGATTTATATTTTCTACCACATTCATCTTGAGATGAGGAGGAAAGCCATCAGACCTTATGGATTAGGCCAAACAAAAGCCCCGGCTACGTGAGACACTTAGACTAAGCCTAAACCACAAAGATCTCTCCATAAGGATGGTTTTTACACTGTACTTTCACAATCTGCTGGCAGTACAAGAGAAAAAGCGGCAGATGTACTTAGGCTGAGTCATGGTGGTTTGGTGCAGAGACCATGCATATCATGGGAATATTTCAGCATTTCTGCTCTGGTTTTAAGTGTATTACACGAAAACACCCACCTGATGACATCATTTCAAGAACAAAAGCAGCAATTTGCAGAATTCAGCTTCTTTGGGGAACTGAGCAATTGCTGAGCTGACACCAAGTCCTGCTGGGTCCCTGTCACCTGCAGAGTGCCCGCATCCTCACCACGGTAGCGGGCATTGTGACAAAGGTTCTATGTCAGCTGGGTGTGGCAGCCGAGCGCCCGCTAGGGGAGGGGGAGCCTGTCAGCCCCGGGCCTGTCACTGCCTGCTGTCCCCCCTGTCACCAGCGAGCCCTCTGAAAAGTTTCCAAAACATCCCCAGACTTGGCTCCAAAGTGGCCAAAAGTCTCCAAGAGACAAGTCGGGAAGAAGGATATGGAACAGAGGGAGACAGGCACGGGAGCAGGCCAAAGGGAGGCAAGAGGAAAAACTAGTGCGGGGCTGCAGGACTTAAATGGAGGAATTGAAAGAGGAAAGCCAGGAAGCAAGAGAGTTTGAGAAAAGGAGAGAGGAAAGAAGAGACATGCAGCCAGACGAGGGCTTAGTGAGAGAGGCTGGGACAGAGAACAGGATGAGAAGGAAATAAGGCAAGGCAAGGCAAGGCTAGGCCAAAGGACGTTTCTTTGATTTATATTTTCTACCACATTCATCTGGAGATGAGGAGGAAAGCCATCAGACCTTATGGATTAGGCCCAAACAAAAGCCCCGGCTACTTGAGACACTTAGACTAAGCCTAAACCACAAAGATCTCTCCATAAAGATGGTTTTTATACTGTACTTTCGCAATCAGCTGGCAGTACAGAAGAACAAGCGGCAGATGTACTTAGGCTGAGTCATGGTGTTTTGGTGCAGAGACCATGCATATCATGGGAATAGTTCAGCATTTCTGCTCTGGTTTTCAGTGTATTACACCAAACCACCCACCTGATGACATCATTTCAAGAGCAAAAGCTGCAATTTGCAGAATTCAGCTTCTTTGGAGAACTGAGCAATTGCTGAGCTGACACCAAGTCCTGCTGGGTCCCTGTCACCTGCAGAGTGCCCGCATCCTCACCACGGTAGCGGGCATTGGGACAAAGGTTCTATGTCAGCTGGGTGTGGCAGCCGAGCGCCCGCTAGGGGAGGGGGAGCCTGTCAGCCCCGGGCCTGTCACTGCCTGCTGTCCCCCCTGTCACCAGCGAGCCCTCTGAAAAGTTTCCAAAACATCCCCAGACGTGGGTCCAAAGTGGCCAAAAGTCTCCAAGAGACAAGTCGGGAAGAAGGATATGGAACAGAGGGAGACAGGCATGGGAGCAGGCCAAAGGGAGGCAAGAGGAAAAAGCAGTGCCGGGCTGCAGGACTGAAATGGAGGAATTGAAAGACGAGAGCCAGGAAGGAGGAGAGTTTGAGAAAAGGAGAGAGAAAAGAAGAGACATGCAGCCAGACGAGGGGTTAGTGAGAGAGGCTGGGACAGAGAACAGGATGAGAAGGAAATAAGGCAAGGCTAGGCCAAAGGACGTTTCTTTGATTTATATCTTCTACCACATTCATCTTGAGATGAGGAGGAAAGCCATCAGACCTTATGGATTAGGCCCAAACAAAAGCCCCGGCTACTTGAGACACTTAGACTAAGCCTAAACCACAAAGATCTCTCCATAAAGATGGTTTTTACAGTGTACTTCCACAATCCGCTGGCAGTACAAGAGAAGAAGCGGCAGATGTACTTAGGCTGAGTCATGGTGGTTTGGTGCAGAGACCATGCATATCATGGGAATATTTCAGCATTTCTGCTCTGGTTTTCAGTGTATTACACCAAAACACCAGCCTGATGACATCATTTCAAGAGCAAAAGCAGCAATTTGCAGAATTCAGCTTCTTTGGGGAACTGAGCAATTGCTGAGCTGACACCAAGTCCTGCTGGGTCCCTGTCACCTGCAGAGTGCCCGCATCCTCACCACGGTAGCGGGCATTGGGACAAAGGTTCTATGTCAGCTGGGTGTGGCAGCCGAGCGCCCGCTAGGGGAGGGGGAGCCTGTCAGCCCCGGGCCTGTCACTGCCTGCTGTCCCGCCTGTCACCAGCGAGGCCTCTGAAAAGTTTCCAAAAAATCCCCAGACTTGGGTGAAGCATGGCCAAAAGTCTCCAAGAGACAAGTCGGGAAGAAGGATATGGAACAGAGGGAGAAAGGCAAGGGAGCAGGCCAAAGGGAGGCAAGAGGAAAAAGTAGTGCCGGGCTGCAGGACTGAAATGGAGGAATTGAAAGACGAAAGCCAGGAAGCAGGAGAGTTTGAGAAAAGGAGAGAGGAAAGAAGAGACATGCAGCCAGACGAGGGGTTAGTGAGAGAGGCTGGGAGAGAGAACAGGATGAGAAGGAAATAAGGCAAGGCAAGGCAAGGTTAGGCCAAAGGACGTTTCTTTGATTTATATTTTCTACCACATTCATCTTGAGATGAGGAGGAAAGCCATCAGACCTTATGGATTAGGCCAAACAAAAGCCCCGGCTACGTGAGACACTTAGACTAAGCCTAAACCACAAAGATCTCTCCATAAAGATGGTTTTTACACTGTACTTCAACAATCCGCTGGCAGTACAAGAGAAGAAGCGGCAGATCTACTTAGGCTGAGTCATGGTGTTTTGGTGCAGAGACCATGCATATCATGGGAATATTTCAGCATTTCTGCTCTGGTTTTCAGTGTATTACACCAAAACAGCCACCTGATGACATCATTTCAAGAGCAAAAGCAGCAATTTGCAGAATTCAGCTTCTTTGGGGAACTGAGCAATTGCTGAGCTGACACCAAGTCCTGCTGGGTCCCTGTCACCTGCAGAGTGCCCGCATCCTCACCACGGTAGCGGGCATTGGGACAAAGGTTCTATGTCAGCTGGGTGTGGCAGTCGAGCGCCCGCTAGGGGAGGGGGAGGCTGTCAGCCCCGGGCCTGTCACTGCCTGCTGTCCCCCCTGTCACCAGCAAGCCCTCTGAAAAGTTTCCAAAACATCCCCAGACTTGGGTCCAAAGTGGCCAAAAGTCTCTAAGAGACAAGTTGGGAAGAAGGATATGGAACAGAGGGAGAAAGCCAAGGGAGCAGGCCAAAGGGAGGCAAGAGGAAAAAGTAGTGCCGGGCTGCAGGACTGAAATGGAGGAATTGAAAGACGAAAGCCAGGAAGCAGGAGAGTTTGAGAAAAGGAGAGAGGAAAGAAGAGACATGCAGCCAGATGAGGGGTTAGTGAGAGAGGCTGGGACAGAGAACAGGATGAGAAGGAAATAAGGCAAGGCAAGGCAAGGCTAGGCCAAATGACTTCTCTTTGATTTATATTTTCTACCACATTCATCTTGAGATGAGGAGGAAAGCCATCAGACCTTATGGATTAGGCCAAACAAAAGCCCCGGCTACGTGAGACACTTAGACTAAGCCTAAACCACAAAGATCTCTCCATAAAGATGGTTTTTATACTGTACTTCCACAATCTTCTGTCAGTACAGAAGAACAAGCGGCAGATGTACTTAGGCTGAGTCATGGTGGTTTGGTGCAGAGACCATGCATATCATGGGAATAGTTCAGCATTTCTGCTCTGGTTTTCAGTGTATTGCACCAAAACACCCACCTGATGACATCATTTCAAGAGCAAAAGCAGCAATTTGCAGAATTCAGCTTCTTTGGGGAACTGAGCAATTGCTGAGCTGACACCAAGTCCTGCTGGGTCCCTGTCACCTGCAGAGTGCCCGCATCCTCACCACGGTAGCGGGCATTGTGACAAAGGTTCTATGTCAGCTGGGTGTGGCAGCCGAGCGCCCGCTAGGGGAGGGGGAGCCTGTCAGCCCCGGGCCTGTCACTGCCTGCTGTCCCGCCTGTCACCAGCGAGGCCTCTGAAAAGTTTCCAAAACATCCCCAGACTGGGGTCCAAAGTGGCCAAAAGTCTCCAAGAGACAAGTCGGGAAGAAGGATATGGAGCAGAGGGAGAAAGCCAAGGGAGCAGGCCAAAGGGAGGCAAGAGGAAAAAGTAGTGCCGGGCTGCAGGACTGAAATGGAGGAATTGAAAGACGAAAGCCAGGAAGGAGGAGAGTTTGAGAAAAGGAGAGAGGAAAGAAGAGACATGCAGCCAGACGAGGGCTTAGTGAGACAGGCTGGGACACAGAACAGGATGAGAAGGAAATAAGGCAAGGCAAGGCAAGGCTAGGCCAAAGGACGTTTCTTTGATTTATATTTTCTACCACATTCATCTTGAGATGAGGAGGAAAGCCATCAGACCTTATGGATTAGGCCAAACAAAAGCCCCGGCTACGTGAGACACTTAGACTAAGCCTAAACCACAAAGATCTCTCCATAAAGATGGTTTTTACACTGTACTTCCACAATCCGCTGGCAGTACAAGAGAAGAAGCGGCAGATGTACTTAGGCTGAGTCATGGTGGTTTGGTGCAGAGACCATGCATATCATGGGAATATTTCAGCATTTCTGCTCTGGTTTTCAGTGTATTACACCAAAACACCCGCCTGATGACATCATTTCAAGAGCAAAAGCAGCAATTTGCAGAATTCAGCTTCTTTGGGGAACTGAGCAATTGCTGAGCTGACACCAAGTCCTGCTGGGTCCCTGTCACCTGCAGAGTGCCCGCATCCTCACCACGGTAGCGGGCATTGTGACAAAGGTTCTATGTCAGCTGGGTGTGGCAGCCGAGCGCCCGCTAGGGGAGGGGGAGCCTGTCAGCCCCGGGCCTGTCACTGCCTGCTGTCCCCCCTGTCACCAGCGAGGCCTCTGAAAAGTTTCCAAAAAATCCCCAGACTTGGGTGAAGCATGGCCAAAAGTCTCCAAGAGACAAGTCGGGAAGAAGGATATGGAACAGAGGGAGAAAGGCAAGGGAGCAGGCCAAAGGGAGGCAAGAGGAAAAAGTAGTGCCGGGCTGCAGGACTGAAATGGAGGAATTGAAAGACGAAAGCCAGGAAGCAGGAGAGTTTGAGAAAAGGAGAGAGGAAAGAAGAGACATGCAGCCAGACGAGGGCTTAGTGAGAGAGGCTGGGAGAGAGAACAGGATGAGAAGGAAATAAGGCAAGGCAAGGCAAGGTTAGGCCAAAGGACGTTTCTTTGATTTATATTTTCTACCACATTCATCTTGAGATGAGGAGGAAAGCCATCAGACCTTATGGATTAGGCCAAACAAAAGCCCCGGCTACGTGAGACACTTAGACTAAGCCTAAACCACAAAGATCTCTCCATAAAGATGGTTTTTACACTGTACTTCAACAATCCGCTGGCAGTACAAGAGAAGAAGCGGCAGATCTACTTAGGCTGAGTCATGGTGTTTTGGTGCAGAGACCATGCATATCATGGGAATATTTCAGCATTTCTGCTCTGGTTTTCAGTGTATTACACCAAAACAGCCACCTGATGACATCATTTCAAGAGCAAAAGCAGCAATTTGCAGAATTCAGCTTCTTTGGGGAACTGAGCAATTGCTGAGCTGACACCAAGTCCTGCTGGGTCCCTGTCACCTGCAGAGTGCCCGCATCCTCACCACGGTAGCGGGCATTGGGACAAAGGTTCTATGTCAGCTGGGTGTGGCAGTCGAGCGCCCGCTAGGGGAGGGGGAGGCTGTCAGCCCCGGGCCTGTCACTGCCTGCTGTCCCCCCTGTCACCAGCAAGCCCTCTGAAAAGTTTCCAAAACATCCCCAGACTTGGGTGCAAAGTGGCCAAAAGTCTCTAAGAGACAAGTTGGGAAGAAGGATATGGAGCAGAGGGAGAAAGCCAAGGGAGCAGGCCAAAGGGAGGCAAGAGGAAAAAGTAGTGCCGGGCTGCAGGACTGAAATGGAGGAATTGAAAGACGAAAGCCAGGAAGCAGGAGAGTTTGAGAAAAGGAGAGAGGAAAGAAGAGACATGCAGCCAGATGAGGGGTTAGTGAGAGAGGCTGGGACAGAGAACAGGATGAGAAGGAAATAAGGCAAGGCAAGGCAAGGCTAGGCCAAATGACTTCTCTTTGATTTATATTTTCTACCACATTCATCTTGAGATGAGGAGGAAAGCCATCAGACCTTATGGATTAGGCCAAACAAAAGCCCCGGCTACGTGAGACACTTAGACTAAGCCTAAACCACAAAGATCTCTCCATAAAGATGGTTTTTATACTGTACTTCCACAATCTTCTGTCAGTACAGAAGAACAAGCGGCAGATGTACTTAGGCTGAGTCATGGTGGTTTGGTGCAGAGACCATGCATATCATGGGAATAGTTCAGCATTTCTGCTCTGGTTTTCAGTGTATTGCACCAAAACACCCACCTGATGACATCATTTCAAGAGCAAAAGCAGCAATTTGCAGAATTCAGCTTCTTTGGGGAACTGAGCAATTGCTGAGCTGACACCAAGTCCTGCTGGGTCCCTGTCACCTGCAGAGTGCCCGCATCCTCACCACGGTAGCGGGCATTGGGACAAAGGTTCTATGTCAGCTGGGTGTGGCAGCCGAGCGCCCGCTAGGGGAGGGGGAGCCTGTCAGCCCCGGGCCTGTCACTGCCTGCTGTCCCGCCTGTCACCAGCGAGGCCTCTGAAAAGTTTCCAAAACATCCCCAGACTGGGGTCCAAAGTGGCCAAAAGTCTCCAAGAGACAAGTCGGGAAGAAGGATATGGAGCAGAGGGAGAAAGCCAAGGGAGCAGGCCAAAGGGAGGCAAGAGGAAAAAGTAGTGCCGGGCTGCAGGACTGAAATGGAGGAATTGAAAGACGAAAGCCAGGAAGGAGGAGAGTTTGAGAAAAGGAGAGAGGAAAGAAGAGACATGCAGCCAGACGAGGGCTTAGTGAGACAGGCTGGGACAGAGAACAGGATGAGAAGGAAATAAGGCAAGGCAAGGCAAGGCTAGGCCAAAGGACGTTTCTTTGATTTATATTTTCTACCACATTCATCTTGAGATGAGGAGGAAAGCCATCAGACCTTATGGATTAGGCCAAACAAAAGCCCCGGCTACGTGAGACACTTAGACTAAGCCTAAACCACAAAGATCTCTCCATAAGGATGGTTTTTACACTGTACTTTCACAATCTGCTGGCAGTACAAGAGAAAAAGCGGCAGATGTACTTAGGCTGAGTCATGGTGGTTTGGTGCAGAGACCATGCATATCATGGGAATATTTCAGCATTTCTGCTCTGGTTTTAAGTGTATTACACGAAAACACCCACCTGATGACATCATTTCAAGAACAAAAGCAGCAATTTGCAGAATTCAGCTTCTTTGGGGAACTGAGCAATTGCTGAGCTGACACCAAGTCCTGCTGGGTCCCTGTCACCTGCAGAGTGCCCGCATCCTCACCACGGTAGCGGGCATTGTGACAAAGGTTCTATGTCAGCTGGGTGTGGCAGCCGAGCGCCCGCTAGGGGAGGGGGAGCCTGTCAGCCCCGGGCCTGTCACTGCCTGCTGTCCCCCCTGTCACCAGCGAGGCCTCTGAAAAGTTTCCAAAACATCCCCAGACGTGGGTCCAAAGTGGCCAAAAGTCTCCAAGAGACAAGTCGGGAAGAAGGATATGGAACAGAGGGAGAAAGGCAAGGGAGCAGGCCAAAGGGAGGCAAGAGGAAAAAGTAGTGCCGGGCTGCAGGACTGAAATGGAGGAATTGAAAGACGAAAGCCAGGAAGCAGGAGAGTTTGAGAAAAGGAGAGAGGAAAGAAGAGACATGCAGCCAGACGAGGGCTTAGTGAGAGAGGCTGGGAGAGAGAACAGGATGAGAAGGAAATAAGGCAAGGCAAGGCAAGGTTAGGCCAAAGGACGTTTCTTTGATTTATATTTTCTACCACATTCATCTTGAGATGAGGAGGAAAGCCATCAGACCTTATGGATTAGGCCAAACAAAAGCCCCGGCTACGTGAGACACTTAGACTAAGCCTAAACCACAAAGATCTCTCCATAAAGATGGTTTTTACACTGTACTTCCACAATCCGCTGGCAGTACAAGAGAAGAAGCGGCAGATGTACTTAGGCTGAGTCATGGTGGTTTGGTGCAGAGACCATGCATATCATGGGAATATTTCAGCATTTCTGCTCTGGTTTTCAGTGTATTACACCAAAACACCCGCCTGATGACATCATTTCAAGAGCAAAAGCAGCAATTTGCAGAATTCAGCTTCTTTGGGGAACTGAGCAATTGCTGAGCTGACACCAAGTCCTGCTGGGTCCCTGTCACCTGCAGAGTGCCCGCATCCTCACCACGGTAGCGGGCATTGTGACAAAGGTTCTATGTCAGCTGGGTGTGGCAGCCGAGCGCCCGCTAGGGGAGGGGGAGCCTGTCAGCCCCGGGCCTGTCACTGCCTGCTGTCCCCCCTGTCACCAGCGAGGCCTCTGAAAAGTTTCCAAAAAATCCCCAGACTTGGGTGAAGCATGGCCAAAAGTCTCCAAGAGACAAGTCGGGAAGAAGGATATGGAACAGAGGGAGAAAGGCAAGGGAGCAGGCCAAAGGGAGGCAAGAGGAAAAAGTAGTGCCGGGCTGCAGGACTGAAATGGAGGAATTGAAAGACGAAAGCCAGGAAGGAGGAGAGTTTGAGAAAAGGAGAGAGGAAAGAAGAGACATGCAGCCAGACGAGGGCTTAGTGAGAGAGGCTGGGAGAGAGAACAGGATGAGAAGGAAATAAGGCAAGGCAAGGCAAGGCTAGGCCAAATGACTTCTCTTTGATTTATATTTTCTACCACATTCATCTTGAGATGAGGAGGAAAGCCATCAGACTTTATGGATTAGGCCAAACAAAAGCCCCGGCTACGTGAGACACTTAGACTAAGCCTAAACCACAAAGATCTCTCCATAAAGATGGTTTTTATACTGTACTTCCACAATCTTCTGTCAGTACAGAAGAACAAGCGGCAGATGTACTTAGGCTGAGTCATGGTGGTTTGGTGCAGACACCATGCATATCATGGGAATAGTTCAGCATTTCTGCTCTGGTTTTCAGTGTATTGCACCAAAACACCCACCTGATGACATCATTTCAAGAGCAAAAGCAGCAATTTGCAGAATTCAGCTTCTTTGGGGAACTGAGCAATTGCTGAGCTGACAACAAGTCCTGCTGAGTCCCTGTCACCTGCAGAGTGCCCGCATCCTCACCATGGTCGCGGGCATTGTGACAAAGGTTCTATGTCACCTGGGTGTGGCAGCTGAGCGCCCGCTAGGGGAGAGGGAGCCTGTCAGCCCCGGGCCTGTCACTACCTGCTGTCCCCCCTGTCACCAGCGAGGCCTCTGAAAAGTTTCCAAAACATGCCCAGACTTGGGTCCAAAGTGGCCAAAAGTCTCCAAGAGACAAGTCGGGAAGAAGGATATGGAACAGAGGGAGAAAGGCAAGGGAGCAGGCCAAAGGGAGGCAAGAGGAAAAAGTAGTGCCGGGCTGCAGGACTGAAATGGAGGAATTGAAAGACGAAAGCCAGGAAGCAGGAGAGTTTGAGAAAAGGAGAGAGGAAAGAAGAGACATGCAGCCAGACGAGGGCTTAGTGAGAGAGGCTGGGAGAGAGAACAGGATGAGAAGGAAATAAGGCAAGGCAAGGCAAGGTTAGGCCAAAGGACGTTTCTTTGATTTATATTTTCTACCACATTCATCTTGAGATGAGGAGGAAAGCCATCAGACCTTATGGATTAGGCCAAACAAAAGCCCCGGCTACGTGAGACACTTAGACTAAGCCTAAACCACAAAGATCTCTCCATAAAGATGGTTTTTACACTGTACTTCCACAATCCGCTGGCAGTACAAGAGAAGAAGCGGCAGATGTACTTAGGCTGAGTCATGGTGGTTTGGTGCAGAGACCATGCATATCATGGGAATATTTCAGCATTTCTGCTCTGGTTTTCAGTGTATTACACCAAAACACCCGCCTGATGACATCATTTCAAGAGCAAAAGCAGCAATTTGCAGAATTCAGCTTCTTTGGGGAACTGAGCAATTGCTGAGCTGACACCAAGTCCTGCTGGGTCCCTGTCACCTGCAGAGTGCCCGCATCCTCACCACGGTAGCGGGCATTGTGACAAAGGTTCTATGTCAGCTGGGTGTGGCAGCCGAGCGCCCGCTAGGGGAGGGGGAGCCTGTCAGCCCCGGGCCTGTCACTGCCTGCTGTCCCCCCTGTCACCAGCGAGGCCTCTGAAAAGTTTCCAAAAAATCCCCAGACTTGGGTGAAGCATGGCCAAAAGTCTCCAAGAGACAAGTCGGGAAGAAGGATATGGAACAGAGGGAGAAAGGCAAGGGAGCAGGCCAAAGGGAGGCAAGAGGAAAAAGTAGTGCCGGGCTGCAGGACTGAAATGGAGGAATTGAAAGACGAAAGCCAGGAAGGAGGAGAGTTTGAGAAAAGGAGAGAGGAAAGAAGAGACATGCAGCCAGATGAGGGGTTAGTGAGAGAGGCTGGGACAGAGAACAGGATGAGAAGGAAATAAGGCAAGGCAAGGCAAGGCTAGGCCAAATGACTTCTCTTTGATTTATATTTTCTACCACATTCATCTTGAGATGAGGAGGAAAGCCATCAGACTTTATGGATTAGGCCAAACAAAAGCCCCGGCTACGTGAGACACTTAGACTAAGCCTAAACCACAAAGATCTCTCCATAAAGATGGTTTTTATACTGTACTTCCACAATCTTCTGTCAGTACAGAAGAACAAGCGGCAGATGTACTTAGGCTGAGTCATGGTGGTTTGGTGCAGACACCATGCATATCATGGGAATAGTTCAGCATTTCTGCTCTGGTTTTCAGTGTATTGCACCAAAACACCCACCTGATGACATCATTTCAAGAGCAAAAGCAGCAATTTGCAGAATTCAGCTTCTTTGGGGAACTGAGCAATTGCTGAGCTGACAACAAGTCCTGCTGAGTCCCTGTCACCTGCAGAGTGCCCGCATCCTCACCATGGTCGCGGGCATTGTGACAAAGGTTCTATGTCACCTGGGTGTGGCAGCTGAGCGCCCGCTAGGGGAGAGGGAGCCTGTCAGCCCCGGGCCTCTCACTGCCTTCTGTTGCGCTGTCACCAGCGAGGCCTCTGAAAAGTTTCCAAAACATGCCCAGACTTGGGTCCAAAGTGGCCAAAAGTCTCCAAGAGACAAGTCGGGAAGAAGGATATGGAACAGAGGGAGAAAGGCAAGGGAGCAGGCCAAAGGGAGGCAAGAGGAAAAAGTAGTGCCGGGCTGCAGGACTGAAATGGAGGAATTGAAAGACGAAAGCCAGGAAGCAGGAGAGTTTGAGAAAAGGAGAGAGGAAAGAAGAGACATGCAGCCAGACGAGGGTTAGTGAGAGAGGCTGGGACAGAGAACAGGATGAGAAGGAAATAAGGCAAGGCAAGGCAAGGTTAGGCCAAAGGACGTTTCTTTGATTTATATTTTCTAGAACATTCATCTGGAGATGAGGAGGAAAGCCATCAGACCTTATGGATTAGGCCAAACAAAAGCCCCGGCTACGTGAGACACTTAGACTAAGCCTAAACCACAAAGATCTCTCCATAAAGATGGTTTTTACACTGTACTTCCACAATCCGCTGGCAGTACAAGAGAAGAAGCGGCAGATGTACTTAGACTGAGTCATGGTGGTTTGGTGCAGAGACCATGCATATCATGGGAATAGTTCAGCATTTCTGCTCTGGTTTTCAGTGTATTGCACCAAAACACCCACCTGATGACATCATTTCAAGAGCAAAAGCAGCAATTTGCAGAATTCAGCTTCTTTGGGGAACTGAGCAATTGCTGAGCTGACACCAAGTCCTGCTGGGTCCCTGTCACCTGCAGAGTGTCCACATCCTCACCACGGTCGCGGGCATTGTGACAAAGGTTCTATGTCAGCTGGGTGTGGCAGCCGAGCGCCCGCTAGGGGAGGGGGAGCCTGTCAGCCCCGGACCTGTCACTGCCTGCTGTCCCCCCTGTCACCAGCGAGGCCTCTGAAAAGTTTCCAAAACGTCCCCAGACTTGAGTCCAAAGTGGCCAAAAGTCTCCAAGAGACAAGTCAGGAAGAAGGATATGGAACAGAGGGAGAAAGGCAAGGGAGCAGGCCAAAGGGAGGCAAGAGGAAAAAGTAGTGCCGGGCTGCAGGACTGAAATGGAGGAATTGAAAGACGAAAGCCAGGAAGCAGGAGAGTTTGAGAAAAGGAGAGAGGAAAGAAGAGACATGCAGCCAGACGAGGGGTTAGTGAGAGAGGCCTGGACAGAGAACAGGATGAGAAGGAAATAAGGCAAGGCTAGGCCAAAGGACGTTTCTTTGATTTATATTTTCTACCACATTCATCTTGAGATGAGGAGGAAAGCCATCAGACCTTATGGATTAGGCCCAAACAAAAGCCCCGGCTACTTGAGACACTTAGACTAAGCCTAAACCACAAAGATCTCTCCATAAAGATGGTTTTTATACTGTACTTCCACAATCTTCTGGCAGTACAGGACAACAAGCGGTAGATGTACTTAGGCTGAGTCATGGTGGTTTGGTGCAGAGACCATGCATATCATGGGAATAGTTCAGCATTTCTGCTCTGGTTTTCAGTGTATTGCACCAAAACACCCACCTGATGACATCATTTCAAGAGCAAAAGCAGCAATTTGCAGAATTCAGCTTCTTTGGAGAACTGAGCAATTGCTGAGCTGACACCAAGTCCTGCTGGGTCCCTGTCACCTGCAGAGTGCCCGCATCCTCACCACGGTAGCGGGCATTGTGACAAAGGTTCTATGTCAGCTGGGTGTGGCAGCTGAGCGCCCGCTAGGTGAGGGAGAGCCTGTCAGCCCCGGGCCTGTCACTGCCTGCTGTGCCCCCTGTCACCAGCGAGCCCTCTGAAAAGTTTCCAAAACATGCCCAGACTTGGGTCCAAAGTGGTCAAAAGTCTCCAAGAGACAAGTCGGGAAGAAGGATATGGAACAGAGGGAGAAAGCTAAGGGAGCAGGCCAAAGGGAGGCAAGAGGAAAAAGTAGTGCCGGGCTGCAGGACTGAAATGGAGGAATTGAAAGACGAAAGCCAGGAAGCAGGAGAGTTTGAGAAAAGGAGAGAGGAAAGAAGAGACATGCAGCCAGACAAGGGGTCAGTGAGAGAGGCTGGGATAGAGAACAGGATGAGAAGGAAATAAGGCAAGGCAAGGCAAGGCTAGGCCAAAGGACGTTTCTTTGATTTATATTTTCTACCACATTCATCTTGAGATGAGGAGGAAAGCCATCAGAACTTATGGATTAGGCCCAAACAAAAGCCCCGGCTACTTGAGACACTTAGACTAAGCCTAAACCACAAAGTTCTTACCCTAAAGATGGTTTTTATACTGTACTTCCACAATCTTCTGTCAGTACAGAAGAACAAGTCTCAGATGTACTTAGGCTGACTCATGGTGGTTTGGTGCAGAGACCATGCATATCATGGGAATATTTCAGCATTTCTGCTCTGGTTTTCAGTGTATTATACCAAAACACCCACCTGATGACATCATTTCAAGAGCAAAAGCAGCAATTTGCAGAATTCAGCTTCTTTGGGGAACTGAGCAATTGCTGAGCTGACACCAAGTCCTGCTGGGTCCCTGTCACCTGCAGAGTGCCCGCATCCTCACCACGGTAGCGGGCATTGTGACAAAGGTTCTATGTCAGCTGGGTGTGGCAGTCGAGCACCCGCTAGGGGAGGATGAGCCTGTCAGCCCCGGGCCTCTCACTGCCTTCTGTTGCGCTGTCACCAGCGAGGCCTCTGAAAAGTTTCCAAAACATCCCCAGACTTGGCTCCAAAGTGGCCAAAAGTCTCTAAGAGACAAGTTGGGGAGAAGGATATGGAACAGAGGGAGAAAGCCAAGGGAGCAGGCCAAAGGGAGGCAAGAGGAAAAAGTAGTGCCGGGCTGCAGGACTGAAATGGAGGAATTGAAAGACGAAAGCCAGGAAGGAGGAGAGTTTGAGAAAAGGAGAGAGGAAAGAAGACACATGCAGCCAGATGAGGGGTTAGTGAGAGAGGCTGGGACAGAGAACAGGATGAGAAGGAAATAAGGCAAGGCAAGGCAAGGCTAGGCCAAAGGACGTTTCTTTGATTTATACTTTCTACCACATTCATCTGGAGAGGAGGAGGAAAGCCATCAGACCTTATGGATTAGGCCCAACCAAAAGCCCTGGCTACTTGAGACACTTAGACTAAGCCTAAACCACAAAGATCTCTCAATAAAGATGGTTTTTACACTGTACTTCCACAATCTGCTGGCAGTACAAGAGAACCAGCGGCAGATGTACTTAGGCTGGCCAGTAGAATTATAAGGGATTCCAAACAGGTGTTGTACCTTCCACTGGGTGAGGAATGCTGCAAGTCTGTCAGAGTGGTATGCAGGACCATTATCTGTTTTGATTTGTGTAGGGACACCCATGACAGCAAAAGCTTGTAGTAAATGACGTTTTACTGCCTTTGCATTTGCTGAGGTCAAGGCTGTAGCCCACAGCAGTCCTGAACAGGTATCTATGGAGACATGAATGTACTTTTGTCTGCCAAATGGTGCAAATTCAGTAATATCAGTTTGCCATAACTGACCTGGCTGCAAGCCCCGAGGATTTACTCCCTTTTGTTGGAGAGGGACTATGCGGGCACAATCAGGACAAGCTGCAATAATGGCTCGAGCTTGTTCCTTTGTAATTGTAAACTGCTTTCGGAGTGCTGCTGAGGATTGATGAAAGAATTCGTGAGCTTGTCTGGTTTGTTCAAAAGGGGATATATCTGCTACTGCCACAAGTTTGTCTATAATCCTGTTTCCCTCTACTAGACCACCTGGTATGTTAGTATGGCTTTTTATATGCATGATAAATACTGGTGCTGTCCTATAATCTAATACGTTCCACAAATCTAACAATGCTTCAAACAATAAGGAATTGGAAACTCGCTGCAAAAGTGCTCTATGTATTCTTTGTACAATTCCCACAACATAAAGAGAATCTGTTACCAGATTAACTGGAGAGTTATGCCATTTTTGCAATGCTGCTAAGCATATTGAGGGCAGTTTCTTTTAATATGTCCTGTCTGTTTGCAAGTAAAACATGCTAGGCCACAAGAAGAAGGGCTTTGGCCTTTCATTGCAGGCTTACGTGCTGCAGCCAAGGCCGCAGCGTGGGCTTGAGCATGTATTTTTGCTTTTTCTACCTCCTGTTGCATAATTGGTACCCGTGTGCAAGTTTCCACCATCTCTGCTAAAGAAGCACTTTTTCCCAAACCGGCTAATATCTGTTGGCATTGGGTGTTTGCATTCATCATAGCCAAATCTTTCCCCACAGCAGCTTTTGCCTCTGGAGTCAAGTTAGGAGAGGCATCTATAGCTTCTTTTAAACAATCCACAAATGTCATATATGGTTCCCCAGGATCCCACTCTATTGTAGAATAGGGTGGCACAGGGTTACCTCTATTCGGCAATTCTTTCACTGCTGCCAAGGCAAGCCCTTGCGTTTGCTGCAAAATCCTTGGATGAAGTGCTGCCTGAGTAGCACCATCCTCATATTGCCCACGACCCAGTAACTGGTCCATGCTAGCTAACCGCAACGAATCATCAGATGGTAAACGAACATTTTCTAATACTGCCAGTTCCACTTTCCCCTGCCACTTGTCCAAGAACAGCAAATACCCTGTTGGAGGAAGCAATAACTCCATCAATGCCCTAATATCTGTTTGAGTTAGTACTTGCCCCTTGAAAAATGAATTGATTAGCTGCATCACATGCTTATTATCCATACCATATTGCATAACTGCACTTTGCAATTGCTTAACCGTTTTCCAATCAAAAGGCGACCACTGCCTTTGTCCTCTATTATCTATGTGCACTGGCATTGCTGTAATACTACCAGGTAACATGATCCCTTCAATAGTTGCATCTCTGATTACCCCTTGCCAATGTTGCCCTGCATTATAAGAATGATCTCGAGGAATATCTCTACCCTGATGCACAGGGGCAGCACCCAAATTATCATTATTATCACTGCTATACAATTCCCTTGTGTTTCCCTGTGGATCAGTAAGTCGACGCATATTTGCAAACCGATCTGCTAACCCAGTCTCCAGCCCTTTTCCATATTGCGCTCTCAAATATTCATCTGCTTCTCTTACAGACCACATCCCATCTTCAACACATTGTCTAGCCCATTTTTGTATTTGCTCCCTTTTGATACGGAGCTCCTCGGGAGTGAGGTCTAATTCCACCCCCTCCCTTTCCTGTTTTCCCCGTTTTTCACATTCCCTGCCAATTGCCTCCAATCCGTCCTTAATTGCATCTGACGCCTTTTTATATGCTATTAACCGCGAAGTTTTACTGTTACCGCCATCTAGTCGTTTCATAGCTTCTAGAACTTCTTGCATCTGGCTCTCCTGCCGTCTCAGTAAGTCCTTCAGGCTCTTCACGTGGCTCTCCTCCTGGAAGTCAGGGCGATTCTGCGGTGCTCCGTCCTGGTGTTCCATCGGATCCTCCGGCAAAGGCATGTCGGCTGGATTAACTTATCCTGGCTTGTTGAAACTTGCCGGTTGCTACCATTCGTTGTCGGAGCCAGGCTATGGCTCAACGGGTGCAGAGGGTATAATTTGCTCTCCGCCCCAGAACTCCAGATCTGATACGGGACATACCCTAACACCAAATCAAACCAAACCCCAAATCTAAACCTAAAATCTAAACCTAACCCCAAATCTAAACCTAAAATCTAAACCTAACCCCAAATCTAAACCTAACCCCATATCTAAACCTAAAATCTAAACCTAACCCCAAATCTAAACCTAAAATCTAAACCTAACCCCAAATCTAAACCTAACCCCAAATCTAAAACTAAAATCTAAACCTAAACCCAAATCTAAACCTTACCCCAAATATAAACCTAAAATCTAAACCTAACCCCAAATCTAAACCTAAAATCTAAACCTAACCCCAAATCTAAACCTAAAATCTAAACCTAACCCCAAATCTAAACCTAACCCCAAATCTAAACCTAAAATCTAAACCTAACCCCAAATCTAAACCTAACCCCAAATCTAAACCTAAAATCTAAACCTAACCCCAAATCTAAACCTAAAATCTAAACCTAACCCCAAATCTAAACCTTAAATCTAAACCTAACCCCAAATCTAAACCTAAAATCTAAACCTAACCCCAAATCTAAACCTAACCCCAAATCTAAACCTAAAATCTAAACCTAACCCCAAATGTAAACCTAAAATCTAAACCTAACCCCACATCTAAACCTAACCCCAAATCTAAACCTAAAATCTAAACCTAACCCCAAATCTAAACCTAAAATCTAAACCTAACCCCAAATCTAAACCTAAAATCTAAACCTAACCCCAAATCTAAACCTAACCCCATATCTAAACCTAAAATCTAAACCTAACCCCAAATCTAAACCTAAAATCTAAACCTAACCCCAAATCTAAGCCTAACCCCAAATCTAAATCTAAAATCTAAACCTAACCCCAAATCTAAACCTAACCCCAAATCTAAACCTAAAATCTAAACCTAACCCCAAATCTAAACCTAAAATCTAAACCTAACCCCAAATCTAAACCTGAAATCTAAACCTAACCCCAAATCTAAACCTAAAATCTAAACCTAACCCCAAATCTAAACATAACCCCAAATCTAAACCTAAAATCTAAACCTAACCCCAAATCTAAACCTAACCCCAAATCTAAACCTAAAATCTAAACCTAACCCCAAATCTAAACCTAAAATCTAAACCTAAAATCTAAACCTAACCCCAAATCTAAATCTAAAATCTAAACCTAACCCCAAATCTAAACCTAAAATCTAAACCTAACCCCAAATCTAAACCTAACTCCAAATCTAAACCTAAAATCTAAACCTAACCCCAAATCTAAACCTAACCCCAAATCTAAACCTAAAATCTCAACCTAAACCCAAATCTAAACCTAAAATCTAAACCTAACCCCAAATCTAAACCTAAAATCTGAACCTAAAATCTAAACCTAACCCCAAATCTAAACCTAAAATCTAAACCTAACCCCAAATCTAAACCTAACCCCAAATCTAAACCTAAAATCTAAGCCTAACCCCAAATCTAAACCTAAAATCTAAACCTAACCCCAAATCTAAACCTAAGCCCAACTCTAAACCTAAAATCTAAACCTAACCCCAAATCTAAACCTAACCCCAAATCTAAACCTAAAATCTAAACCTAACCCCAAATCTAAACCTTACCCCAAATATAAACCTAAAATCTAAACCTAACCCCAAATCTAAACCTAAAATCTAAACCTAACCCCAAATCTAAACCTAAAATCTAAACCTAACCCCAAATCTAAACCTAAAACCAAATCTAAACCTAACCCCAAATCTAAACCTAACCCCAAATCTAAACCTAAAATCTAAACCTAACCCCAAATCTAAACCTAAAATCTAAACCTAACCCCAAATCTAAACCTTAAATCTAAACCTAACCCCAAATCTAAACCTAACCAAAAATCTAAACCTAAAATCTAAACCTAACCCCAAATCTAAACCTAAAATCTAAACCTTAAATCTAAACCTAACCCCAAATCTAAACCTAAAATCTAAACCTAACCCCAAATCTAAACCTGAAATCTAAACCTAACCCCAAATCTAAACCTAAAATCTAAACCTAACCCCAAATCTAAACCTAAAATCTAAACCTAACCCCAAATCTAAACCTAACCCCAAATCTAAACCTAAAATCTAAACCTAACCCCAAATCTAAACGTAGAATCTAAACCTAACCCCAAATCTAAACCTAACCCCAAATCTAAACCTAAAATCTAAACCTAAACCCAAATCTAAACCTAAAATCTAAACCTAACCCCAAATCTAAACCTAAAATCTAAACCTAAAATCTAAACCTAACCCCAAATCTAAATCTAAAATCTAAACCTAACCCCAAATCTAAACCTAAAATCTAAACCTAACCCCAAATCTAAACCTAACTACAAATCTAAACCTAAAATCTAAACCTAACCCCAAATCTAAACCTAACCCCAAATCTAAACCTAAAATCTAAAACTAACCCCAAATCTAAACCTAAAATCTAAACCTAACCCGAAATCTAAACCTAACACCAAACCTAACCCCAAATCTAAACCTAACCCCAAATCTAAACCTAAAATCTAAACCTAACCCCAAATCTAAACCTAACCCCAAATCTAAACCTAAAATCTAAACCTAACCCCAAATCTAAACCTTACCCCAAATATAAACCTAAAATCTAAACCTAACCCCAAATCTAAACCTAAAATCTAAACCTAACCCCAAATCTAAACCTAAAATCTAAACCTAAAATCTAAACCTAACCCCAAATCTAAACCTAAAACCAAATCTAAACCTAACCCCAAATCTAAACCTAACCCCAAATCTAAACCTAAAATCTAAACCTAACCCCAAATCTAAACCTAAAATCTAAACCTAACCCCAAATCTAAACCTTAAATCTAAACCTAACCCCAAATCTAAACCTAAAATCTAAACCTAACCCCAAATCTAAACCTAAAATCTAAACCTAACCCCAAATCTAAACCTAACCCCAAATCTAAACCTAAAATCTAAACCTAACCCCAAATCTAAACCTAAAATCTAAACCTAACCCCAAATCTAAACCTAAAATCTAAACCTAACCCCAAATCTAAACCTAACCGCAAATCTAAACCTAAAATCTAAACCTAACCTCAAATCTAAACCTAAAATCTAAACCTAACCCCAAATCTAAACCTAAAATCTAAACCTAACCCCAAATCTAAACCTAACCCCAAATCTAAACCTAAAATCTAAACCTAACCCCAAATCTAAACCTAAAATCTAAACCTAACCCCAAATCTAAACCTAACCCCAAATCTAAACCTAAAATCTAAACCTAACCCCAAATCTAAACCTGAAATCTAAACCTAACCCCAAATCTAAACCTAAAATCTAAACCTAACCCCAAATCTAAACCTAACCCCGAATCTAAACCTAAAATCTAAACCTAACCCCAAATCTAAACCTAAAATCTAAACCTAACCCCAAATCTAAACCTAACCCCAAATCTAAACCTAAAATCTAAACCTAACCCCAAATCTAAACCTAAAATCTAAACCTAACCTCAAATCTAAACCTAAAATCTAAACCTAACCCCAAATCTAAACCTAACCCCATATCTAAACCTAAAATCTAAACCTAACCCCAAATCTAAACCTAAAATCTAAACCTAACCCCAAATCTAAAACCTAACCCCAAATCTAAACCTAAAATCTAAACCTAACCCCAAATGTAAACCTTACCCCAAATATAAACCTAAAATCTAAACCTAACCCCAAATCTAAACCTAAAATCTAAACCTAAACCCAAATTTAAAACTAAAATCTAAACCTAAAATCTAAACCTAACCCCAAATCTAAACCTAAAATCTAAACCTAACCCCAAATCTAAACATAACCCCAAATCTAAACCTAAAATCTAAACCTAACCCCAAATCTAAACCTAAAATCTAAACCTAACCCCAAATCTAAACCTAACCCCAAATCTAAACCTAAAATCTAAACCTAACCCCAAATCTAAATCTAAAATCTAAACCTAACCCCAAATCTAAACCTAAAATCTAAACCTAACCCCAAATCTAAACCTAACCCCAAATCTAAACCTAAAATCTAAACCTAACCCCAAATCTAAACCTAAAATCTAAACCTAACCCCAAATCTAAACCTAAAATCTAAACCTAACCCCAAATCTAAGCCTAACCCCAAATCTAAACCTAAAATCTAAACCTAACCCCAATTCTAAACCTAACCCCAAATCTAAACCTAAAATCTAAACCTAACCCCAAATCTAAACCTAAAATCTAAACCTAACCCCAAATCTAAACCTAACCCCAAATCTAAACCTAAAATCTAAACCTAACCCCAAATCTAAACCTAACCCCAAATCTAAACCTAAAATCTAAACCTAACCCCAAATCTAAAGCTAAAATCTAAACCTAACCCCAAATCTAAACCTAACCCCAAATCTAAACCTAAAATCTAAACCTAACCCCAAATCTAAACCTAAAATCTAAACCTAACCCCAAATCTAAACCTAACCCCAAATCTAAACCTAAAATCTAAACCTAACCCCAAATCTAAGCCTAACCCCAAATCTAAACCTAAAATCTAAACCTAACCGCAAATCTAAACCTCACCCCAAATCTAAACCTAAAATCTAAACCTAACCCCAAATCTAAACCTAAAATCTAAACCTAACCCCAAATCTAAACCTAACTCCAAATCTAAACCTAAAATCTAAACCTAACGCCAAATCTAAACCTAAAACCAAATCTAAACCTAACCCCAAATCTAAACCTAACCCCAAATCTAAACCTAAAATCTAAACCTAACCCCAAATCTAAACCTAAAATCTAAACCTAACCCCAAATCTAAACCTTAAATCTAAACCTAACCCCAAATCTAAACCTAACCAAAAATCTAAACCTAAAATCTAAACCTAACCCCAAATCTAAACCTAAAACCAAATCTAAACCTAACCCCAAATCTAAACCTAACCCCAAATCTAAACCTAAAATCTAAACCTAACCCCAAATCTAAACCTAAAATCTAAACCTAACCCCAAATCTAAACCTTAAATCTAAACCTAACCCCAAATCTAAACCTAAAATCTAAACCTAACCCCAAATCTAAACCTAAAATCTAAACCTAACCCCAAATCTAAACCTAACCCCAAATCTAAACCTAAAATCTAAACCTAACCCCAAATCTAAACCTAAAATCTAAACCTAACCCCAAATCTAAACCTAAAATCTAAACCTAACCCCAAATCTAATCCTAACCGCAAATCTAAACCTAAAATCTAAACCTAACCCCAAATCTAAACCTAAAATCTAAACCTAACCCCAAATCTAAACCTAAAATCTAAACCTAACCCCAAATCTAAACCTAACCCCAAATCTAAACCTAAAATCTAAACCTAACCCCAAATCTAAACCTAAAATCTAAACCTAACCCCAAATCTAAACCTAACCCCAAATCTAAACCTAAAATCTAAACCTAACCCCAAATCTAAACCTAACCGCATATCTAAACCTAAAATCTAAACCTAACCCCAAATCTAAACCTAAAATCTAAACCTAACCCCAAATCTAAGCCTAACCCCAAATCTAAACCTAAAATCTAAACCTAACCCCAAATCTAAACCTAACCCCAAATCTAAACCTAAAATCTAAACCTAACCCCAAATCTAAACCTAAAATCTAAACCTAACCCCAAATCTAAACCTGAAATCTAAACCTAACCCCAAATCTAAACCTAAAATCTAAACCTAACCCCAAATCTAAACATAACCCCAAATCTAAACCTAAAATCTAAACCTAACCCCAAATCTAAACCTAACCCCAAATCTAAACCTAAAATCTAAACCTAACCCCAAATCTAAACCTAAAATCTAAACCTAAAATCTAAACCTAACCCCAAATCTAAATCTAAAATCTAAACCTAACCCCAAATCTAAACCTAAAATCTAAACCTAACCCCAAATCTAAACCTAACTCCAAATCTAAACCTAAAATCTAAACCTAACCCCAAATCTAAACCTAACCCCAAATCTAAACCTAAAATCTCAACCTAAACCCAAATCTAAACCTAAAATCTAAACCTAACCCCAAATCTAAACCTAAAATCTGAACCTAAAATCTAAACCTAACCCCAAATCTAAACCTAAAATCTAAACCTAACCCCAAATCTAAACCTAACCCCAAATCTAAACCTAAAATCTAAGCCTAACCCCAAATCTAAACCTAAAATCTAAACCTAACCCCAAATCTAAACCTAAGCCCAACTCTAAACCTAAAATCTAAACCTAACCCCAAATCTAAACCTAACCCCAAATCTAAACCTAAAATCTAAACCTAACCCCAAATCTAAACCTTACCCCAAATATAAACCTAAAATCTAAACCTAACCCCAAATCTAAACCTAAAATCTAAACCTAACCCCAAATCTAAACCTAAAATCTAAACCTAACCCCAAATCTAAACCTAAAACCAAATCTAAACCTTAAATCTAAACCTAACCCCAAATCTAAACCTAACCAAAAATCTAAACCTAAAATCTAAACCTAACCCCAAATCTAAACCTTAAATCTAAACCTAACCCCAAATCTAAACCTAAAATCTAAACCTAACCCCAAATCTAAACCTGAAATCTAAACCTAACCCCAAATCTAAACCTAAAATCTAAACCTAACCCCAAATCTAAACCTAAAATCTAAACCTAACCCCAAATCTAAACCTAACCCCAAATCTAAACCTAAAATCTAAACCTAACCCCAAATCTAAACCTAAAATCTAAACCTAACCCCAAATCTAAACTTAACCCCAAATCTAAACCTAAAATCTAAACCTAAACCCAAATCTAAACCTAAAATCTAAACCTAACCCCAAATCTAAACCTAAAATCTAAACCTAAAATCTAAACCTAACCCCAAATCTAAATCTAAAATCTAAACCTAACCCCAAATCTAAACCTAAAATCTAAACCTAACCCCAAATCTAAACCTAAAATCTAAACCTAACCCCAAATCTAAACCTAAAACCAAATCTAAACCTAACCCCAAATCTAAACCTAAAATCTAAACCTAAACCCAAATCTAAACCTAAAATCTAAACCTAACCCCAAATCTAAACCTAACCCCAAATCTAAACCTAAAATCTAAGCCTAACCCCAAATCTAAACCTAAAATCTAAACCTAACCCCAAATCTAAACCTAACCCCAAATCTAAACCTAAAATCTAAACCTAACCCCAAATCTAAACCTTACCCCAAATATAAACCTAAAATCTAAACCTAACCCCAAATCTAAACCTAAAATCTAAACCTAACCCCAAATCTAAACCTAAAATCTAAACCTAACCCCAAATCTAAACCTAAAACCAAATCTAAACCTAACCCCAAATCTAAACCTAACCCCAAATCTAAACCTAAAATCTAAACCTAACCCCAAATCTAAACCTAAAATCTAAACCTAACCCCAAATCTAAACCTTAAATCTAAACCTAACCCCAAATCTAAACCTAAAATCTAAACCTAACCCCAAATCTAAACCTAAAATCTAAACCTAACCCCAAATCTAAACCTAACCCCAAATCTAAACCTAAAATCTAAACCTAACCCCAAATCTAAACCTAAAATCTAAACCTAACCCCAAATCTAAACCTAAAATCTAAACCTAACCCCAAATCTAAACCTAACCCCAAATCTAAACCTAAAATCTAAACCTAACCCCAAATCTAAACCTAAAATCTAAACCTAACCCCAAATCTAAACCTAAAATCTAAACCTAACCCCAAATCTAAACCTAACCCCAAATCTAAACCTAAAATCTAAACCTAACCCCAAATCTAAACCTAAAATCTAAACCTAACCCCAAATCTAAACCTAACCCCAAATCTAAACCTAAAATCTAAACCTAACCCCAAATCTAAACCTGAAATCTAAACCTAACCCCAAATCTAAACCTAAAATCTAAACCTAACCCCAAATCTAAACCTAACCCCAAATCTAAACCTAAAATCTAAACCTAACCCCAAATCTAAACCTAAAATCTAAACCTAACCCCAAATCTAAACCTAACCCCAAATCTAAACCTAAAATCTAAACCTAACCCCAAATCTAAACCTAAAATCTAAACCTAACCTCAAATCTAAACCTAAAATCTAAACCTAACCCCAAATCTAAACCTAACCCCAAATCTAAACCTAAAATCTAAACCTAACCCCAAATCTAAACCTAAAATCTAAACCTAACCCCAAATCTAAAACCTAACCCCAAATCTAAACCTAAAATCTAAACCTAACCCCAAATGTAAACCTTACCCCAAATATAAACCTAAAATCTAAACCTAACCCCAAATCTAAACCTAAAATCTAAACCTAAACCCAAATTTAAAACTAAAATCTAAACCTAAAATCTAAACCTAACCCCAAATCTAAACCTAAAATCTAAACCTAACCCCAAATCTAAACATAACCCCAAATCTAAACCTAAAATCTAAACCTAACCCCAAATCTAAACCTAAAATCTAAACCTAACCCCAAATCTAAACCTAACCCCAAATCTAAACCTAAAATCTAAACCTAACCCCAAATCTAAATCTAAAATCTAAACCTAACTCCAAATCTAAACCTAAAATCTAAACCTAACCCCAAATCTAAACCTAAAATCTAAACCTAACCCCAAATCTAAACCTAAAATCTAAACCTAACCCCAAATCTAAACCTAACCCCAAATCTAAACCTAAAATCTAAACCTAACCCCAAATCTAAACCTAAAATCTAAACCTAACCCCAAATCTAAACCTAACCCCAAATCTAAACCTAAAATCTAAACCTAACCCCAAATCTAAGCCTAACCCCAAATCTAAACCTAAAATCTAAACCTAACCCCAAATCTAAACCTAACCCCAAATCTAAACCTAAAATCTAAACCTAACCCCAAATCTAAACCTAAAATCTAAACCTAACCCCAAATCTAAACCTAAAATCTAAACCTAACCCCAAATCTAAACCTAACCCCAAATCTAAACCTAAAATCTAAACCTAACCCCAAATCTAAACCTAAAATCTAAACCTAACCCCAAATCTAAACCTAACCCCAAATCTAAACCTAAAATCTAAACCTAACCCCAAATCTAAACCTAAAATCTAAACCTAACCCCAAATCTAAACCTAACCCCAAATCTAAACCTAAAATCTAAACCTAACCCCAAATCTATGCCTAACCCCAAATCTAAACCTAAAATCTAAACCTAACCGCAAATCTAAACCTCACCCCAAATCTAAACCTAAAATCTAAACCTAACCCCAAATCTAAACCTAACTCCAAATCTAAACCTAAAATCTAAACCTAACCCCAAATCTAAACCTAAAACCAAATCTAAACCTAACCCCAAATCTAAACCTAACCCCAAATCTAAACCTAAAATCTAAACCTAACCCCAAATCTAAACCTAAAATCTAAACCTAACCCCAAATCTAAACCTTAAATCTAAACCTAACCCCAAATCTAAACCTAACCAAAAATCTAAACCTAAAATCTAAACCTAACCCCAAATCTAAACCTAAAACCAAATCTAAACCTAACCCCAAATCTAAACCTAACCCCAAATCTAAACCTAAAATCTAAACCTAACCCCAAATCTAAACCTAAAATCTAAACCTAACCCCAAATCTAAACCTTAAATCTAAACCTAACCCCAAATCTAAACCTAAAATCTAAACCTAACCCCAAATCTAAACCTAAAATCTAAACCTAACCCCAAATCTAAACCTAACCCCAAATCTAAACCTAAAATCTAAACCTAACCCCAAATCTAAACCTAACCCCAAATCTAAACCTAAAATCTAAACCTAACCCCAAATCTAAACCTAAAATCTAAACCTAACCCCAAATCTAAACCTAACCCCAAATCTAAACCTAAAATCTAAACCTAACCCCAAATCTAAACCTGAAATCTAAACCTAACCCCAAATCTAAACCTAAAATCTAAACCTAACCCCAAATCTAAACCTAACCCCAAATCTAAACCTAAAATCTAAACCTAACCCCAAATCTAAACCTAAAATCTAAACCTAACCCCAAATCTAAACCTAACCCCAAATCTAAACCTAAAATCTAAACCTAACCCCAAATCTAACCCTAAAATCTAAACCTAACCTCAAATCTAAACCTAAAATCTAAACCTAACCCCAAATCTAAACCTAACCCCATATCTAAACCTAAAATCTAAACCTAACCCCAAATCTAAACCTAAAATCTAAACCTAACCCCAAATCTAAAACCTAACCCCAAATCTAAACCTAAAATCTAAACCTAACCCCAAATGTAAACCTTACCCCAAATATAAACCTAAAATCTAAACCTAACCCCAAATCTAAACCTAAAATCTAAACCTAAACCCAAATTTAAACCTAAAATCTAAACCTAAAATCTAAACCTAACCCCAAATCTAAACCTAAAATCTAAACCTAACCCCAAATCTAAACATAACCCCAAATCTAAACCTAAAATCTAAACCTAACCCCAAATCTAAACCTAAAATCTAAACCTAACCCCAAATCTAAACCTAACCCCAAATCTAAACCTAAAATCTAAACCTAACCCCAAATCTAAATCTAAAATCTAAACCTAACCCCAAATCTAAACCTAAAATCTAAACCTAACCCCAAATCTAAACCTAAAATCTAAACCTAACCCCAAATCTAAACCTAAAATCTAAACCTAACCCCAAATCTAAACCTAACCCCAAATCTAAACCTAAAATCTAAACCTAACCCCAAATCTAAACCTAAAATCTAAACCTAACCCCAAATCTAAACCTAACCCCAAATCTAAACCTAAAATCTAAACCTAACCCCAAATCTAAACCTAAAATCTAAACCTAACCCCAAATCTAAACCTAACGCCAAATCTAAACCTAAAATCTAAACCTAACCCCAAATCTAAATCTAACCCCAAATCTAAACCTAAAATCTAAACCTAACCCCAAATCTAAACCTAAAATCTAAACCTAACCCCAAATCTAAACCTAACCCCAAATCTAAACCTAAAATCTAAACCTAACCCCAAATCTAAACCTAAAATCTAAACCTAACCCCAAATCTAAACCTAACCCCAAATCTAAACCTAAAATCTAAACCTAACCCCAAATCTAAGCCTAACCCCAAATCTAAACCTTAAATCTAAACCTAACCGCAAATCTAAACCTCACCCTAAATCTAAACCTAAAATCTAAACCTAACCCCAAATCTAAACCTAAAATCTAAACCTAACCCCAAATCTAAACCTAAAATCTAAACCTAACCCCAAATCTAAACCTAACTCCAAATCTAAACCTAAAATCTAAACCTAACCCCAAATCTAAACCTAAAACCAAATCTAAACCTAACCCCAAATCTAAACCTAAAATCTAAACCTAACCCCAAATCTAAACCTAAAATCTAAACCTAACCCCAAATCTAAACCTTAAATCTAAACCTAACCCCAAATCTAAACCTAACCAAAAATCTAAACCTAAAATCTAAACCTAACCCCAAATCTAAACCTAAAATCTAAACCTTAAATCTAAACCTAACCCCAAATCTAAACCTAAAATCTAAACCTAACCAAAAATCTAAACCTAAAATCTAAACCTAACCCCAAATCTAAACCTAAAATCTAAACCTAACCCCAAATCTAAACCTAACCCCAAATCTAAACCTAAAATCTAAACCTAACCCCAAATCTAAACCTAAAATCTAAACCTAACCCCAAATCTAAACTTAACCCCAAATCTAAACCTAAAATCTAAACCTAAACCCAAATCTAAACCTAAAATCTAAACCTAACCCCAAATCTAAATCTAAAATCTAAACCTAACCCCAAATCTAAACCTAAAATCTAAACCTAACCCCAAATCTAAACCTAACTACAAATCTAAACCTAAAATCTAAACCTAACCCCAAATCTAAACCTAACCCCAAATCTAAACCTAAAATCTAAACCTAAACCCAAATCTAAACCTAAAATCTAAACCTAACCCCAAATCTAAACCTAACCCCAAATCTAAACCTAAAATCTAAGCCTAACCCCAAATCTAAACCTAAAATCTAAACCTAACCCTAAATCTAAACCTAACCCCAAATCTAAACCTAAAATCTAAACCTAACCCCAAATCTAAACCTTACCCCAAATATAAACCTAAAATCTAAACCTAACCCCAAATCTAAACCTAAAATCTAAACCTAACCCCAAATCTAAACCTAAAATCTAAACCTAACCCCAAATCTAAACCTAAAACCAAATCTAAACCTAACCCCAAATCTAAACCTAACCCCAAATCTAAACCTAAAATCTAAACCTAACCCCAAATCTAAACCTAAAATCTAAACCTAACCCCAAATCTAAACCTAAAATCTAAACCTAACCCCAAATCTAAACCTAACCCCAAATCTAAACCTAAAATCTAAACCTAAGCCCAAATCTAAACCTAAAATCTAAACCTAACCCCAAATCTAAACCTAACCCCAAATCTAAACCTAAAATCTAAACCTAACCCCAAATCTAAACCTAAAATCTAAACCTAACCTCAAATCTAAACCTAAAATCTAAACCTAACCCCAAATCTAAACCTAACCCCATATCTAAAACTAAAATCTAAACCTAACCCCAAATCTAAACCTAAAATCTAAACCTAACCCCAAATCTAAAACCTAACCCCAAATCTAAACCTAAAATCTAAACCTAACCCCAAATGTAAACCTTACCCCAAATATAAACCTAAAATCTAAACCTAACCCCAAATCTAAACCTAAAATCTAAACCTAAACCCAAATTTAAACCTAAAATCTAAACCTAAAATCTAAACCTAACCCCAAATCTAAACCTAAAATCTAAACCTAACCCCAAATCTAAACATAACCCCAAATCTAAACCTAAAATCTAAACCTAACCCCAAATCTAAACCTAAAATCTAAACCTAACCCCAAATCTAAACCTAACCCCAAATCTAAACCTAAAATCTAAACCTAACCCCAAATCTAAATCTAAAATCTAAACCTAACCCCAAATCTAAACCTAAAATCTAAACCTAACCCCAAATCTAAACCTAAAATCTAAACCTAACCCCAAATCTAAACCTAACCCCAAATCTAAACCTAAAATCTAAACCTAACCCCAAATCTAAACCTAACCCCAAATCTAAACCTAAAATCTAAACCTAACCCCAAATCTAAACCTAAAATCTAAACCTAACCCCAAATCTAAACCTAACCCCAAATCTAAACCTAAAATCTAAACCTAACCCCAAATCTAAACCTAAAATCTAAACCTAACCCCAAATCTAAACCTAACCCCAAATCTAAACCTAAAATCTAAACCTAACCCCAAATCTAAGCCTAACCCCAAATCTAAACCTAACCCCAAATCTAAACCTAAAATCTAAACCTAACCCCAAATCTAAACCTAACCCCAAATCTAAACCTAAAATCTAAACCTAACCCCAAATCTAAACCTAAAATCTAAACCTAACCCCAAATCTAAACCTAACCCCAAATCTAAACCTAAAATCTAAACCTAACCCCAAATCTAAACCTGAAATCTAAACCTAACCCCAAATCTAAACCTAAAATCTAAACCTAACCCCAAATCTAAACCTAACCCCAAATCTAAACCTAAAATCTAAACCTAACCCCAAATCTAAACCTAAAATCTAAACCTAACCCCAAATCTAAACCTAACCCCAAATCTAAACCTAAAATCTAAACCTAACCCCAAATCTAACCCTAAAATCTAAACCTAACCTCAAATCTAAACCTAAAATCTAAACCTAACCCCAAATCTAAACCTAACCCCATATCTAAACCTAAAATCTAAACCTAACCCCAAATCTAAACCTAAAATCTAAACCTAACCCCAAATCTAAAACCTAACCCCAAATCTAAACCTAAAATCTAAACCTAACCCCAAATGTAAACCTTACCCCAAATATAAACCTAAAATCTAAACCTAACCCCAAATCTAAACCTAAAATCTAAACCTAAACCCAAATTTAAACCTAAAATCTAAACCTAAAATCTAAACCTAACCCCAAATCTAAACCTAAAATCTAAACCTAACCCCAAATCTAAACATAACCCCAAATCTAAACCTAAAATCTAAACCTAACCCCAAATCTAAACCTAAAATCTAAACCTAACCCCAAATCTAAACCTAAAATCTAAACCTAACCCCAAATCTAAACCTAAAATCTAAACCTAACCCCAAATCTAAACCTAACCCCAAATCTAAACCTAAAATCTAAACCTAACCCCAAATCTAAACCTAAAATCTAAACCTAACCTCAAATCTAAACCTAAAATCTAAACCTAACCCCAAATCTAAACCTAACCCCATATCTAAAACTAAAATCTAAACCTAACCCCAAATCTAAACCTAAAATCTAAACCTAACCCCAAATCTAAAACCTAACCCCAAATCTAAACCTAAAATCTAAACCTAACCCCAAATGTAAACCTTACCCCAAATATAAACCTAAAATCTAAACCTAACCCCAAATCTAAACCTAAAATCTAAACCTAAACCCAAATTTAAACCTAAAATCTAAACCTAAAATCTAAACCTAACCCCAAATCTAAACCTAAAATCTAAACCTAACCCCAAATCTAAACATAACCCCAAATCTAAACCTAAAATCTAAACCTAACCCCAAATCTAAACCTAAAATCTAAACCTAACCCCAAATCTAAACCTAACCCCAAATCTAAACCTAAAATCTAAACCTAACCCCAAATCTAAATCTAAAATCTAAACCTAACCCCAAATCTAAACCTAAAATCTAAACCTAACCCCAAATCTAAGCCTAACCCCAAATCTAAACCTAAAATCTAAACCTAACCCCAAATCTAAACCTAACCCCAAATCTAAACCTAAAATCTAAACCTAACCCCAAATCTAAACCTAAAATCTAAACCTAACCCCAAATCTAAACCTAACCCCAAATCTAAACCTAAAATCTAAACCTAACCCCAAATCTAAACCTAACCCCAAATCTAAACCTAAAATCTAAACCTAACCCCAAATCTAAACCTAAAATCTAAACCTAACCCCAAATCTAAACCTAACCCCAAATCTAAACCTAAAATCTAAACCTAACCCCAAATCTAAACCTAAAATCTAAACCTAACCCCAAATCTAAACCTAACCCCAAATCTAAACCTAAAATCTAAACCTAACCCCAAATCTAAGCCTAACCCCAAATCTAAACCTAACCCCAAATCTAAACCTAAAATCTAAACCTAACCCCAAATCTAAACCTAACCCCAAATCTAAACCTAAAATCTAAACCTAACCCCAAATCTAAACCTAAAATCTAAACCTAACCCCAAATCTAAACCTAACCCCAAATCTAAACCTAAAATCTAAACCTAACCCCAAATCTAAACCTGAAATCTAAACCTAACCCCAAATCTAAACCTAAAATCTAAACCTAACCCCAAATCTAAACCTAACCCCAAATCTAAACCTAAAATCTAAACCTAACCCCAAATCTAAACCTAAAATCTAAACCTAACCCCAAATCTAAACCTAACCCCAAATCTAAACCTAAAATCTAAACCTAACCCCAAATCTAACCCTAAAATCTAAACCTAACCTCAAATCTAAACCTAAAATCTAAACCTAACCACAAATCTAAACCTAACCCCATATCTAAACCTAAAATCTAAACCTAACCCCAAATCTAAACCTAAAATCTAAACCTAACCCCAAATCTAAAACCTAACCCCAAATCTAAACCTAAAATCTAAACCTAACCCCAAATGTAAACCTTACCCCAAATATAAACCTAAAATCTAAACCTAACCCCAAATCTAAACCTAAAATCTAAACCTAAACCCAAATTTAAACCTAAAATCTAAACCTAAAATCTAAACCTAACCCCAAATCTAAACCTAAAATCTAAACCTAACCCCAAATCTAAACATAACCCCAAATCTAAACCTAAAATCTAAACCTAACCCCAAATCTAAACCTAAAATCTAAACCTAACCCCAAATCTAAACCTAACCCCAAATCTAAACCTAAAATCTAAACCTAACCCCAAATCTAAATCTAAAATCTAAACCTAACCCCAAATCTAAACCTAAAATCTAAACCTAACCCCAAATCTAAACCTAAAATCTAAACCTAACCCCAAATCTAAACCTAAAATCTAAACCTAACCCCAAATCTAAACCTAACCCCAAATCTAAACCTAAAATCTAAACCTAACCCCAAATCTAAACCTAAAATCTAAACCTAACCCCAAATCTAAACCTAACCCCAAATCTAAACCTAAAATCTAAACCTAACCCCAAATCTAAGCCTAACCCCAAATCTAAACCTAAAATCTAAACCTAACCCCAAATCTAAACCTAACCCCAAATCTAAACCTAAAATCTAAACCTAACCCCAAATCTAAACCTAAAATCTAAACCTAACCCCAAATCTAAACCTAACGCCAAATCTAAACCTAAAATCTAAACCTAACCCCAAATCTAAATCTAACCCCAAATCTAAACCTAAAATCTAAACCTAACCCCAAATCTAAACCTAAAATCTAAACCTAACCCCAAATCTAAACCTAACCCCAAATCTAAACCTAAAATCTAAACCTAACCCCAAATCTAAACCTAAAATCTAAACCTAACCCCAAATCTAAACCTAACCCCAAATCTAAACCTAAAATCTAAACCTAACCCCAAATCTAAGCCTAACCCCAAATCTAAACCTTAAATCTAAACCTAACCGCAAATCTAAACCTCACCCTAAATCTAAACCTAAAATCTAAACCTAACCCCAAATCTAAACCTAAAATCTAAACCTAACCCCAAATCTAAACCTAACTCCAAATCTAAACCTAAAATCTAAACCTAACCCCAAATCTAAACCTAAAACCAAATCTAAACCTAACCCCAAATCTAAACCTAAAATCTAAACCTAACCCCAAATCTAAACCTAAAATCTAAACCTAACCCCAAATCTAAACCTTAAATCTAAACCTAACCCCAAATCTAAACCTAACCAAAAATCTAAACCTAAAATCTAAACCTAACCCCAAATCTAAACCTAAAATCTAAACCTTAAATCTAAACCTAACCCCAAATCTAAACCTAAAATCTAAACCTAACCAAAAATCTAAACCTAAAATCTAAACCTAACCCCAAATCTAAACCTAAAATCTAAACCTAACCCCAAATCTAAACCTAACCCCAAATCTAAACCTAAAATCTAAACCTAACCCCAAATCTAAACCTAAAATCTAAACCTAACCCCAAATCTAAACTTAACCCCAAATCTAAACCTAAAATCTAAACCTAAACCCAAATCTAAACCTAAAATCTAAACCTAACCCCAAATCTAAATCTAAAATCTAAACCTAACCCCAAATCTAAACCTAAAATCTAAACCTAACCCCAAATCTAAACCTAACTACAAATCTAAACCTAAAATCTAAACCTAACCCCAAATCTAAACCTAACCCCAAATCTAAACCTAAAATCTAAACCTAAACCCAAATCTAAACCTAAAATCTAAACCTAACCCCAAATCTAAACCTAACCCCAAATCTAAACCTAAAATCTAAGCCTAACCCCAAATCTAAACCTAAAATCTAAACCTAACCCTAAATCTAAACCTAACCCCAAATCTAAACCTAAAATCTAAACCTAACCCCAAATCTAAACCTTACCCCAAATATAAACCTAAAATCTAAACCTAACCCCAAATCTAAACCTAAAATCTAAACCTAACCCCAAATCTAAACCTAAAATCTAAACCTAACCCCAAATCTAAACCTAAAACCAAATCTAAACCTAACCCCAAATCTAAACCTAACCCCAAATCTAAACCTAAAATCTAAACCTAACCCCAAATCTAAACCTAAAATCTAAACCTAACCCCAAATCTAAACCTTAAATCTAAACCTAACCCCAAATCTAAACCTAAAATCTAAACCTAACCCCAAATCTAAACCTAAAATCTAAACCTAACCCCAAATCTAAACCTAACCCCAAATCTAAACCTAAAATCTAAACCTAACCCCAAATCTAAACCTAAAATCTAAACCTAACCCCAAATCTAAACCTAAAATCTAAACCTAACCCCAAATCTAAACCTAACCCCAAATCTAAACCTAAAATCTAAACCTAACCCCAAATCTAAACCTAAAATCTAAACCTAACCCCAAATCTAAACCTAAAATCTAAACCTAACCCCAAATCTAAACCTAACCCCAAATCTAAACCTAAAATCTAAACCTAACCCCAAATCTAAACCTAAAATCTAAACCTAACCCCAAATCTAAACCTAACCCCAAATCTAAACCTAAAATCTAAACCTAACCCCAAATCTAAACCTAAAATCTAAACCTAACCCCAAATCTAAACCTAAAATCTAAACCTAACCCCAAATCTAAACCTAACCCCAAATCTAAACCTAAAATCTAAACCTAACCCCAAATCTAAACCTTACCCCAAATATAAACCTAAAATCTAAACCTAACCCCAAATCTAAACCTAAAATCTAAACCTAACCCCAAATCTAAACCTAAAATCTAAACCTAACCCCAAATCTAAACCTAAAACCAAATCTAAACCTAACCCCAAATCTAAACCTAACCCCAAATCTAAACCTAAAATCTAAACCTAACCCCAAATCTAAACCTAAAATCTAAACCTAACCCCAAATCTAAACCTTAAATCTAAACCTAACCCCAAATCTAAACCTAAAATCTAAACCTAACCCCAAATCTAAACCTAAAATCTAAACCTAACCCCAAATCTAAACCTAACCCCAAATCTAAACCTAAAATCTAAACCTAACCCCAAATCTAAACCTAAAATCTAAACCTAACCCCAAATCTAAACCTAAAATCTAAACCTAACCCCAAATCTAAACCTAACCCCAAATCTAAACCTAAAATCTAAACCTAACCCCAAATCTAAACCTAAAATCTAAACCTAACCCCAAATCTAAACCTAAAATCTAAACCTAACCCCAAATCTAAACCTAACCCCAAATCTAAACCTAAAATCTAAACCTAACCCCAAATCTAAACCTAAAATCTAAACCTAACCCCAAATCTAAACCTAACCCCAAATCTAAACCTAAAATCTAAACCTAACCCCAAATCTAAACCTAAAATCTAAACCTAACCCCAAATCTAAACCTAAAATCTAAACCTAACCCCAAATCTAAACCTAACCCCAAATCTAAACCTAAAATCTAAACCTAACCCCAAATCTAAACCTAAAATCTAAACCTAACCCCAAATCTAAACCTAACCCCAAATCTAAACCTAAAATCTAAACCTAACCCCAAATCTAAACCTAAAATCTAAACCTAACCTCAAATCTAAACCTAAAATCTAAACCTAACCCCAAATCTAAACCTAACCCCATATCTAAAACTAAAATCTAAACCTAACCCCAAATCTAAACCTAAAATCTAAACCTAACCCCAAATCTAAAACCTAACCCCAAATCTAAACCTAAAATCTAAACCTAACCCCAAATGTAAACCTTACCCCAAATATAAACCTAAAATCTAAACCTAACCCCAAATCTAAACCTAAAATCTAAACCTAAACCCAAATTTAAACCTAAAATCTAAACCTAAAATCTAAACCTAACCCCAAATCTAAACCTAAAATCTAAACCTAACCCCAAATCTAAACATAACCCCAAATCTAAACCTAAAATCTAAACCTAACCCCAAATCTAAACCTAAAATCTAAACCTAACCCCAAATCTAAACCTAACCCCAAATCTAAACCTAAAATCTAAACCTAACCCCAAATCTAAATCTAAAATCTAAACCTAACCCCAAATCTAAACCTAAAATCTAAACCTAACCCCAAATCTAAGCCTAACCCCAAATCTAAACCTAAAATCTAAACCTAACCCCAAATCTAAACCTAACCCCAAATCTAAACCTAAAATCTAAACCTAACCCCAAATCTAAACCTAAAATCTAAACCTAACCCCAAATCTAAACCTAACCCCAAATCTAAACCTAAAATCTAAACCTAACCCCAAATCTAAACCTAACCCCAAATCTAAACCTAAAATCTAAACCTAACCCCAAATCTAAACCTAAAATCTAAACCTAACCCCAAATCTAAACCTAACCCCAAATCTAAACCTAAAATCTAAACCTAACCCCAAATCTAAACCTAAAATCTAAACCTAACCCCAAATCTAAACCTAACCCCAAATCTAAACCTAAAATCTAAACCTAACCCCAAATCTAAGCCTAACCCCAAATCTAAACCTAACCCCAAATCTAAACCTAAAATCTAAACCTAACCTAAAATCTAAACCTAACCCCAAATCTAAACCTAAAATCTAAACCTAACCCCAAATCTAAACCTAAAATCTAAACCTAACCCCAAATCTAAACCTAACCCCAAATCTAAACCTAAAATCTAAACCTAACCCCAAATCTAAACCTGAAATCTAAACCTAACCCCAAATCTAAACCTAAAATCTAAACCTAACCCCAAATCTAAACCTAACCCCAAATCTAAACCTAAAATCTAAACCTAACCCCAAATCTAAACCTAAAATCTAAACCTAACCCCAAATCTAAACCTAACCCCAAATCTAAACCTAAAATCTAAACCTAACCCCAAATCTAACCCTAAAATCTAAACCTAACCTCAAATCTAAACCTAAAATCTAAACCTAACCCCAAATCTAAACCTAACCCCATATCTAAACCTAAAATCTAAACCTAACCCCAAATCTAAACCTAAAATCTAAACCTAACCCCAAATCTAAAACCTAACCCCAAATCTAAACCTAAAATCTAAACCTAACCCCAAATGTAAACCTTACCCCAAATATAAACCTAAAATCTAAACCTAACCCCAAATCTAAACCTAAAATCTAAACCTAAACCCAAATTTAAACCTAAAATCTAAACCTAAAATCTAAACCTAACCCCAAATCTAAACCTAAAATCTAAACCTAACCCCAAATCTAAACATAACCCCAAATCTAAACCTAAAATCTAAACCTAACCCCAAATCTAAACCTAAAATCTAAACCTAACCCCAAATCTAAACCTAACCCCAAATCTAAACCTAAAATCTAAACCTAACCCCAAATCTAAACCTAAAATCTAAACCTAACCCCAAATCTAAACCTAAAATCTAAACCTAACCCCAAATCTAAACCTAAAATCTAAACCTAACCCCAAATCTAAACCTAAAATCTAAACCTAACCCCAAATCTAAACCTAACCCCAAATCTAAACCTAAAATCTAAACCTAACCCCAAATCTAAACCTAAAATCTAAACCTAACCCCAAATCTAAACCTAACCCCAAATCTAAACCTAAAATCTAAACCTAACCCCAAATCTAAGCCTAACCCCAAATCTAAACCTAAAATCTAAACCTAACCCCAAATCTAAACCTAACCCCAAATCTAAACCTAAAATCTAAACCTAACCCCAAATCTAAACCTAAAATCTAAACCTAACCCCAAATCTAAACCTAACCCCAAATCTAAACCTAAAATCTAAACCTAACCCCAAATCTAAATCTAACCCCAAATCTAAACCTAAAATCTAAACCTAACCCCAAATCTAAACCTAAAATCTAAACCTAACCCCAAATCTAAACCTAACCCCAAATCTAAACCTAAAATCTAAACCTAACCCCAAATCTAAACCTAAAATCTAAACCTAACCCCAAATCTAAACCTAACCCCAAATCTAAACCTAAAATCTAAACCTAACCCCAAATCTAAGCCTAACCCCAAATCTAAACCTTAAATCTAAACCTAACCGCAAATCTAAACCTCACCCTAAATCTAAACCTAAAATCTAAACCTAACCCCAAATCTAAACCTAAAATCTAAACCTAACCCCAAATCTAAACCTAACTCCAAATCTAAACCTAAAATCTAAACCTAACCCCAAATCTAAACCTAAAACCAAATCTAAACCTAACCCCAAATCTAAACCTAAAATCTAAACCTAACCCCAAATCTAAACCTAAAATCTAAACCTAACCCCAAATCTAAACCTTAAATCTAAACCTAACCCCAAATCTAAACCTAACCAAAAATCTAAACCTAAAATCTAAACCTAACCCCAAATCTAAACCTAAAATCTAAACCTTAAATCTAAACCTAACCCCAAATCTAAACCTAAAATCTAAACCTAACCCCAAATCTAAACCTGAAATCTAAACCTAACCCCAAATCTAAACCTAAAATCTAAACCTAACCCCAAATCTAAACCTAACCCCAAATCTAAACCTAAAATCTAAACCTAACCCCAAATCTAAACCTAAAATCTAAACCTAACCCCAAATCTAAACTTAACCCCAAATCTAAACCTAAAATCTAAACCTAAACCCAAATCTAAACCTAAAATCTAAACCTAACCCCAAATCTAAATCTAAAATCTAAACCTAACCCCAAATCTAAACCTAAAATCTAAACCTAACCCCAAATCTAAACCTAACTACAAATCTAAACCTAAAATCTAAACCTAACCCCAAATCTAAACCTAACCCCAAATCTAAACCTAAAATCTAAACCTAAACCCAAATCTAAACCTAAAATCTAAGCCTAACCCCAAATCTAAACCTAAAATCTAAACCTAACCCTAAATCTAAACCTAACCCCAAATCTAAACCTAAAATCTAAACCTAACCTCAAATCTAAACCTTACCCCAAATATAAACCTAAAATCTAAACCTAACCCCAAATCTAAACCTAAAATCTAAACCTAACCCCAAATCTAAACCTAAAACCAAATCTAAACCTAACCCCAAATCTAAACCTAACCCCAAATCTAAACCTAAAATCTAAACCTAACCCCAAATCTAAACCTAAAATCTAAACCTAACCCCAAATCTAAACCTTAAATCTAAACCTAACCCCAAATCTAAACCTAAAATCTAAACCTAACCCCAAATCTAAACCTAAAATCTAAACCTAACCCCAAATCTAAACCTAACCCCAAATCTAAACCTAAAATCTAAACCTAACCCCAAATCTAAACCTAAAATCTAAACCTAACCCCAAATCTAAACCTAAAATCTAAACCTAACCCCAAATCTAAACCTAACCGCAAATCTAAACCTAAAATCTAAACCTAACCCCAAATCTAAACCTAAAATCTAAACCTAACCCCAAATCTAAACCTAAAATCTAAACCTAACCCCAAATCTAAACCTAACCCCATATCTAAACCTAAAATCTAAACCTAACCCCAAATCTAAACCTAAAATCTAAACCTAACCCCAAATCTAAAACCTAACCCCAAATCTAAACCTAAAATCTAAACCTAACCCCAAATGTAAACCTTACCCCAAATATAAACCTAAAATCTAAACCTAACCCCAAATCTAAACCTAAAATCTAAACCTAAACCCAAATTTAAACCTAAAATCTAAACCTAAAATCTAAACCTAACCCCAAATCTAAACCTAAAATCTAAACCTAACCCCAAATCTAAACATAACCCCAAATCTAAACCTAAAATCTAAACCTAACCCCAAATCTAAACCTAAAATCTAAACCTAACCCCAAATCTAAACCTAACCCCAAATCTAAACCTAAAATCTAAACCTAACCCCAAATCTAAATCTAAAATCTAAACCTAACCCCAAATCTAAACCTAAAATCTAAACCTAACCCCAAATCTAAACCTAAAATCTAAACCTAACCCCAAATCTAAACCTAAAATCTAAACCTAACCCCAAATCTAAACCTAACCCCAAATCTAAACCTAAAATCTAAACCTAACCCCAAATCTAAACCTAAAATCTAAACCTAACCCCAAATCTAAACCTAACCCCAAATCTAAACCTAAAATCTAAACCTAACCCCAAATCTAAGCCTAACCCCAAATCTAAACCTAAAATCTAAACCTAACCCCAAATCTAAACCTAACCCCAAATCTAAACCTAAAATCTAAACCTAACCCCAAATCTAAACCTAAAATCTAAACCTAACCCCAAATCTAAACCTAACCCCAAATCTAAACCTAAAATCTAAACCTAACCCCAAATCTAAATCTAACCCCAAATCTAAACCTAAAATCTAAACCTAACCCCAAATCTAAACCTAAAATCTAAACCTAACCCCAAATCTAAACCTAACCCCAAATCTAAACCTAAAATCTAAACCTAACCCCAAATCTAAACCTAAAATCTAAACCTAACCCCAAATCTAAACCTAACCCCAAATCTAAACCTAAAATCTAAACCTAACCCCAAATCTAAGCCTAACCCCAAATCTAAACCTTAAATCTAAACCTAACCGCAAATCTAAACCTCACCCTAAATCTAAACCTAAAATCTAAACCTAACCCCAAATCTAAACCTAAAATCTAAACCTAACCCCAAATCTAAACCTAAAATCTAAACCTAACCCCAAATCTAAACCTAACCCCAAATCTAAACCTAAAATCTAAACCTAAACCCAAATCTAAACCTAAAATCTAAGCCTAACCCCAAATCTAAACCTAAAATCTAAACCTAACCCTAAATCTAAACCTAACCCCAAATCTAAACCTAAAATCTAAACCTAACCCCAAATCTAAACCTTACCCCAAATATAAACCTAAAATCTAAACCTAACCCCAAATCTAAACCTAAAATCTAAACCTAACCCCAAATCTAAACCTAAAATCTAAACCTAACCCCAAATCTAAACCTAAAATCTAAACCTAACCCCAAATCTAAACCTAAAATCTAAACCTAACCCCAAATCTAAACCTAACCGCAAATCTAAACCTAAAATCTAAACCTAACCCCAAATCTAAACCTAAAATCTAAACCTAACCCCAAATCTAAACCTAAAATCTAAACCTAACCCCAAATCTAAACCTAACCCCAAATCTAAACCTAAAATCTAAACCTAACCCCAAATCTAAACCTAAAATCTAAACCTAACCCCAAATCTAAACCTAACCCCAAATCTAAACCTAAAATCTAAACCTAACCCCAAATCTAAACCTAAAATCTAAACCTAACCCCAAATCTAAACCTAAAATCTAAACCTAACCCCAAATCTAAACCTAACCCCAAATCTAAACCTAAAATCTAAACCTAACCCCAAATCTAAACCTAAAATCTAAACCTAACCCCAAATCTAAACCTAACCCCAAATCTAAACCTAAAATCTAAACCTAACCCCAAATCTAAACCTAAAATCTAAACCTAACCTCAAATCTAAACCTAAAATCTAAACCTAACCCCAAATCTAAACCTAACCCCATATCTAAAACTAAAATCTAAACCTAACCCCAAATCTAAACCTAAAATCTAAACCTAACCCCAAATCTAAAACCTAACCCCAAATCTAAACCTAAAATCTAAACCTAACCCCAAATGTAAACCTTACCCCAAATATAAACCTAAAATCTAAACCTAACCCCAAATCTAAACCTAAAATCTAAACCTAAACCCAAATTTAAACCTAAAATCTAAACCTAAAATCTAAACCTAACCCCAAATCTAAACCTAAAATCTAAACCTAACCCCAAATCTAAACATAACCCCAAATCTAAACCTAAAATCTAAACCTAACCCCAAATCTAAACCTAAAATCTAAACCTAACCCCAAATCTAAACCTAACCCCAAATCTAAACCTAAAATCTAAACCTAACCCCAAATCTAAATCTAAAATCTAAACCTAACCCCAAATCTAAACCTAAAATCTAAACCTAACCCCAAATCTAAGCCTAACCCCAAATCTAAACCTAAAATCTAAACCTAACCCCAAATCTAAACCTAACCCCAAATCTAAACCTAAAATCTAAACCTAACCCCAAATCTAAACCTAAAATCTAAACCTAACCCCAAATCTAAACCTAACCCCAAATCTAAACCTAAAATCTAAACCTAACCCCAAATCTAAACCTAACCCCAAATCTAAACCTAAAATCTAAACCTAACCCCAAATCTAAACCTAACCCCAAATCTAAACCTAAAATCTAAACCTAACCCCAAATCTAAACCTAAAATCTAAACCTAACCCCAAATCTAAACCTAACCCCAAATCTAAACCTAAAATCTAAACCTAACCCCAAATCTAAGCCTAACCCCAAATCTAAACCTAAAATCTAAACCTAACCGCAAATCTAAACCTCACCCCAAATCTAAACCTAAAATCTAAACCTAACCCCAAATCTAAACCTAAAATCTAAACCTAACCCCAAATCTAAACCTAACTCCAAATCTAAACCTAAAATCTAAACCTAACCCCAAATCTAAACCTAAAACCAAATCTAAACCTAACCCCAAATCTAAACCTAACCCCAAATCTAAACCTAAAATCTAAACCTAACCCCAAATCTAAACCTAAAATCTAAACCTAACCCCAAATCTAAACCTTAAATCTAAACCTAACCCCAAATCTAAACCTAACCAAAAATCTAAACCTAAAATCTAAACCTAACCCCAAATCTAAACCTAAAACCAAATCTAAACCTAACCCCAAATCTAAACCTAACCCCAAATCTAAACCTAAAATCTAAACCTAACCCCAAATCTAAACCTAAAATCTAAACCTAACCCCAAATCTAAACCTTAAATCTAAACCTAACCCCAAATCTAAACCTAAAATCTAAACCTAACCCCAAATCTAAACCTAAAATCTAAACCTAACCCCAAATCTAAACCTAACCCCAAATCTAAACCTAAAATCTAAACCTAACCCCAAATCTAAACCTAAAATCTAAACCTAACCCCAAATCTAAACCTAAAATCTAAACCTAACCCCAAATCTAATCCTAACCGCAAATCTAAACCTAAAATCTAAACCTAACCCCAAATCTAAACCTAAAATCTAAACCTAACCCCAAATCTAAACCTAAAATCTAAACCTAACCCCAAATCTAAACCTAACCCCAAATCTAAACCTAAAATCTAAACCTAACCCCAAATCTAAACCTAAAATCTAAACCTAACCCCAAATCTAAACCTAACCCCAAATCTAAACCTAAAATCTAAACCTAACCCCAAATCTAAACCTAACCCCATATCTAAACCTAAAATCTAAACCTAACCCCAAATCTAAACCTAAAATCTAAACCTAACCCCAAATCTAAGCCTAACCCCAAATCTAAACCTAAAATCTAAACCTAACCCCAAATCTAAACCTAACCCCAAATCTAAACCTAAAATCTAAACCTAACCCCAAATCTAAACCTAAAATCTAAACCTAACCCCAAATCTAAACCTGAAATCTAAACCTAACCCCAAATCTAAACCTAAAATCTAAACCTAACCCCAAATCTAAACATAACCCCAAATCTAAACCTAAAATCTAAACCTAACCCCAAATCTAAACCTAACCCCAAATCTAAACCTAAAATCTAAACCTAACCCCAAATCTAAACCTAAAATCTAAACCTAAAATCTAAACCTAACCCCAAATCTAAATCTAAAATCTAAACCTAACCCCAAATCTAAACCTAAAATCTAAACCTAACCCCAAATCTAAACCTAACTCCAAATCTAAACCTAAAATCTAAACCTAACCCCAAATCTAAACCTAACCCCAAATCTAAACCTAAAATCTCAACCTAAACCCAAATCTAAACCTAAAATCTAAACCTAACCCCAAATCTAAACCTAAAATCTGAACCTAAAATCTAAACCTAACCCCAAATCTAAACCTAAAATCTAAACCTAACCCCAAATCTAAACCTAACCCCAAATCTAAACCTAAAATCTAAGCCTAACCCCAAATCTAAACCTAAAATCTAAACCTAACCCCAAATCTAAACCTAAGCCCAACTCTAAACCTAAAATCTAAACCTAACCCCAAATCTAAACCTAACCCCAAATCTAAACCTAAAATCTAAACCTAACCCCAAATCTAAACCTTACCCCAAATATAAACCTAAAATCTAAACCTAACCCCAAATCTAAACCTAAAATCTAAACCTAACCCCAAATCTAAACCTAAAATCTAAACCTAACCCCAAATCTAAACCTAAAACCAAATCTAAACCTAACCCCAAATCTAAACCTAACCCCAAATCTAAACCTAAAATCTAAACCTAACCCCAAATCTAAACCTAAAATCTAAACCTAACCCCAAATCTAAACCTTAAATCTAAACCTAACCCCAAATCTAAACCTAACCAAAAATCTAAACCTAAAATCTAAACCTAACCCCAAATCTAAACCTAAAATCTAAACCTTAAATCTAAACCTAACCCCAAATCTAAACCTAAAATCTAAACCTAACCCCAAATCTAAACCTGAAATCTAAACCTAACCCCAAATCTAAACCTAAAATCTAAACCTAACCCCAAATCTAAACCTAAAATCTAAACCTAACCCCAAATCTAAACCTAACCCCAAATCTAAACCTAAAATCTAAACCTAACCCCAAATCTAAACCTAAAATCTAAACCTAACCCCAAATCTAAACTTAACCCCAAATCTAAACCTAAAATCTAAACCTAAACCCAAATCTAAACCTAAAATCTAAACCTAACCCCAAATCTAAACCTAAAATCTAAACCTAAAATCTAAACCTAACCCCAAATCTAAATCTAAAATCTAAACCTAACCCCAAATCTAAACCTAAAATCTAAACCTAACCCCAAATCTAAACCTAACTACAAATCTAAACCTAAAATCTAAACCTAACCCCAAATCTAAACCTAACCCCAAATCTAAACCTAAAATCTAAACCTAACCCCAAATCTAAACCTAACCCCAAATCTAAACCTAAAATCTAAACCTAAAATCTAAACCTAACCCCAAATCTAAATCTAAAATCTAAACCTAACCCCAAATCTAAACCTAAAATCTAAACCTAACCCCAAATCTAAACCTAACCCCAAATCTAAACCTAAAATCTAAACCTAACCCCAAATCTAAACCTAAAATCTAAACCTAACCCCAAATCTAAACCTAACCCCAAATCTAAACCTAAAATCTAAACCTAACCCCAAATCTAAACCTAAAATCTAAACCTAACCCCAAATCTAAACCTAACCCCAAATCTAAACCTAAAATCTAAACCTAACCCCAAATCTAAACCTAAAATCTAAACCTAACCCCAAATCTAAACCTAAAATCTAAACCTAAAATCTAAACCTAACCCCAAATCTAAACTTAACCCCAAATCTAAACCTAAAATCTAAACCTAAACCCAAATCTAAACCTAAAATCTAAACCTAACCCCAAATCTAAACCTAACCCCAAATCTAAACCTAAAATCTAAACCTAACCCCAAATCTAAACCTAAAATCTAAACCTAACCCCAAATCTAAACCTAAAATCTAAACCTAAAATCTAAACCTAACCCCAAATCTAAACTTAACCCCAAATCTAAACCTAAAATCTAAACCTAAACCCAAATCTAAACCTAAAATCTAAACCTAACCCCAAATCTAAACCTAAAATCTAAACCTAAAATCTAAACCTAACCCCAAATCTAAATCTAAAATCTAAACCTAACCCCAAATCTAAACCTAAAATCTAAACCTAACCCCAAATCTAAACCTAACCCCAAATCTAAACCTAAAATCTAAACCTAACCCCAAATCTAAACCTAAAATCTAAACCTAACCCCAAATCTAAACCTAACCCCAAATCTAAACCTAAAATCTAAACCTAAACCCAAATCTAAACCTAAAATCTAAACCTAACCCCAAATCTAAACCTAAAATCTAAACCTAAAATCTAAACCTAACCCCAAATCTAAATCTAAAATCTAAACCTAACCCCAAATCTAAACCTAAAATCTAAACCTAACCCCAAATCTAAACCTAACCCCAAATCTAAACCTAAAATCTAAACCTAACCCCAAATCTAAACCTAAAATCTAAACCTAACCCCAAATCTAAACCTAACCCCAAATCTAAACCTAAAATCTAAACCTAACCCCAAATCTAAACCTAAAATCTAAACCTAACCCCAAATCTAAACCTAACCCCAAATCTAAACCTAAAATCTAAACCTAACCCCAAATCTAAACCTAAAATCTAAACCTAACCCCAAATCTAAACCTAAAATCTAAACCTAACCCCAAATCTAAACCTAACCCCAAATCTAAACCTAAAATCTAAACCTAACCCCAAATCTAAACCTAACCCCAAATCTAAACCTAAAATCTAAACCTAACCCCAAATCTAAACCTAAAATCTAAACCTAACCCCAAATCTAAACCTAACCCCAAATCTAAACCTAAAATCTAAACCTAACCCCAAATCTAAACCTAAAATCTAAACCTAACCCCAAATCTAAACTTAACCCCAAATCTAAACCTAAAATCTAAACCTAAACCCAAATCTAAACCTAAAATCTAAACCTAACCCCAAATCTAAACCTAAAATCTAAACCTAAAATCTAAACCTAACCCCAAATCTAAACTTAACCCCAAATCTAAACCTAAAATCTAAACCTAAACCCAAATCTAAACCTAAAATCTAAACCTAACCCCAAATCTAAACCTAAAATCTAAACCTAAAATCTAAACCTAACCCCAAATCTAAATCTAAAATCTAAACCTAACCCCAAATCTAAACCTAAAATCTAAACCTAACCCCAAATCTAAACCTAACCCCAAATCTAAACCTAAAATCTAAACCTAACCCCAAATCTAAACCTAAAATCTAAACCTAACCCCAAATCTAAACCTAACCCCAAATCTAAACCTAAAATCTAAACCTAACCCCAAATCTAAACCTAACCCCAAATCTAAACCTAACCCCAAATCTAAACCTAAAATCTAAACCTAACCCCAAATCTAAACCTGAAATCTAAACCTAACCCCAAATCTAAACCTAAAATCTAAACCTAACCCCAAATCTAAACCTAACCCCAAATCTAAACCTAAAATCTAAACCTAACCCCAAATCTAAACCTAAAATCTAAACCTAACCCCAAATCTAAACTTAACCCCAAATCTAAACCTAAAATCTAAACCTAAACCCAAATCTAAACCTAAAATCTAAACCTAACCCCAAATCTAAACCTAAAATCTAAACCTAAAATCTAAACCTAACCCCAAATCTAAATCTAAAATCTAAACCTAACCCCAAATCTAAACCTAAAATCTAAACCTAACCCCAAATCTAAACCTAACCCCAAATCTAAACCTAAAATCTAAACCTAACCCCAAATCTAAACCTAAAATCTAAACCTAACCCCAAATCTAAACCTAACCCCAAATCTAAACCTAAAATCTAAACCTAACCCCAAATCTAAACCTAAAATCTAAACCTAACCCCAAATCTAAACTTAACCCCAAATCTAAACCTAAAATCTAAACCTAAACCCAAATCTAAACCTAAAATCTAAACCTAACCCCAAATCTAAACCTAAAATCTAAACCTAAAATCTAAACCTAACCCCAAATCTAAACTTAACCCCAAATCTAAACCTAAAATCTAAACCTAAACCCAAATCTAAACCTAAAATCTAAACCTAACCCCAAATCTAAACCTAAAATCTAAACCTAAAATCTAAACCTAACCCCAAATCTAAATCTAAAATCTAAACCTAACCCCAAATCTAAACCTAAAATCTAAACCTAACCCCAAATCTAAACCTAACCCCAAATCTAAACCTAAAATCTAAACCTAACCCCAAATCTAAACCTAAAATCTAAACCTAACCCCAAATCTAAACCTAACCCCAAATCTAAACCTAAAATCTAAACCTAACCCCAAATCTAAACCTAACCCCAAATCTAAACCTAACCCCAAATCTAAACCTAAAATCTAAACCTAACCCCAAATCTAAACCTGAAATCTAAACCTAACCCCAAATCTAAACCTAAAATCTAAACCTAACCCCAAATCTAAACCTAACCCCAAATCTAAACCTAAAATCTAAACCTAACCCCAAATCTAAACCTAAAATCTAAACCTAACCCCAAATCTAAACTTAACCCCAAATCTAAACCTAAAATCTAAACCTAAACCCAAATCTAAACCTAAAATCTAAACCTAACCCCAAATCTAAACCTAAAATCTAAACCTAAAATCTAAACCTAACCCCAAATCTAAATCTAAAATCTAAACCTAACCCCAAATCTAAACCTAAAATCTAAACCTAACCCCAAATCTAAACCTAACCCCAAATCTAAACCTAAAATCTAAACCTAACCCCAAATCTAAACCTAAAATCTAAACCTAACCCCAAATCTAAACCTAACCCCAAATCTAAACCTAAAATCTAAACCTAACCCCAAATCTAAACCTAAAATCTAAACCTAACCCCAAATCTAAACCTAACCCCAAATCTAAACCTAAAATCTAACCTAACCCCAAATCTAAACCTAAAATCTAAACCTAACCCCAAATCTAAACCTAACCCCAAATCTAAACCTAAAATCTAAACCTAACCCCAAATCTAAACCTAACCCAAATCTAAACCTAAAATCTAAACCTAACCCCAAATCTAAACCTAAAATCTAAACCTAACCCCAAATCTAAACTTAACCCCAAATCTAAACCTAAAATCTAAACCTAAACCCAAATCTAAACCTAAAATCTAAACCTAACCCCAAATCTAAACCTAAAATCTAAACCTAAAATCTAAACCTAACCCCAAATCTAAATCTAAAATCTAAACCTAACCCCAAATCTAAACCTAAAATCTAAACCTAACCCCAAATCTAAACCTAACCCCAAATCTAAACCTAAAATCTAAACCTAACCCCAAATCTAAACCTAAAATCTAAACCTAACCCCAAATCTAAACCTAACCCCAAATCTAAACCTAAAATCTAAACCTAACCCCAAATCTAAACCTAAAATCTAAACCTAACCCCAAATCTAAACCTAACCCCAAATCTAAACCTAAAATCTAAACCTAACCCCAAATCTAAACCTAAAATCTAAACCTAACCCCAAATCTAAACCTAACCCCAAATCTAAACCTAAAATCTAAACCTAACCCCAAATCTAAACCTAAAATCTAAACCTAACCCCAAATCTAAACCTAACCCCAAATCTAAACCTAAAATCTAAACCTAACCCCAAATCTAAACCTAAAATCTAAACCTAACCCCAAATCTAAACCTAAAATCTAAACCTAACCCCAAATCTAAACCTAACCCCAAATCTAAACCTAAAATCTAAACCTAACCCCAAATCTAAACCTAAAATCTAAACCTAACCCCAAATCTAAACCTAACCCCAAATCTAAACCTAAAATCTAAACCTAACCCCAAATCTAAACCTAAAATCTAAACCTAACCTCAAATCTAAACCTAAAATCTAAACCTAACCCCAAATCTAAACCTAACCCCATATCTAAAACTAAAATCTAAACCTAACCCCAAATCTAAACCTAAAATCTAAACCTAACCCCAAATCTAAAACCTAACCCCAAATCTAAACCTAAAATCTAAACCTAACCCCAAATGTAAACCTTACCCCAAATATAAACCTAAAATCTAAACCTAACCCCAAATCTAAACCTAAAATCTAAACCTAAACCCAAATTTAAACCTAAAATCTAAACCTAAAATCTAAACCTAACCCCAAATCTAAACCTAAAATCTAAACCTAACCCCAAATCTAAACATAACCCCAAATCTAAACCTAAAATCTAAACCTAACCCCAAATCTAAACCTAAAATCTAAACCTAACCCCAAATCTAAACCTAACCCCAAATCTAAACCTAAAATCTAAACCTAACCCCAAATCTAAATCTAAAATCTAAACCTAACCCCAAATCTAAACCTAAAATCTAAACCTAACCCCAAATCTAAGCCTAACCCCAAATCTAAACCTAAAATCTAAACCTAACCCCAAATCTAAACCTAACCCCAAATCTAAACCTAAAATCTAAACCTAACCCCAAATCTAAACCTAAAATCTAAACCTAACCCCAAATCTAAACCTAACCCCAAATCTAAACCTAAAATCTAAACCTAACCCCAAATCTAAACCTAACCCCAAATCTAAACCTAAAATCTAAACCTAACCCCAAATCTAAACCTAAAATCTAAACCTAACCCCAAATCTAAACCTAACCCCAAATCTAAACCTAAAATCTAAACCTAACCCAAATCTAAACCTAAAATCTAAACCTAACCCCAAATCTAAACCTAACCCCAAATCTAAACCTAAAATCTAAACCTAACCCCAAATCTAAGCCTAACCCCAAATCTAAACCTAACCCCAAATCTAAACCTAAAATCTAAACCTAACCTAAAATCTAAACCTAACCCCAAATCTAAACCTAAAATCTAAACCTAACCCCAAATCTAAACCTAAAATCTAAACCTAACCCCAAATCTAAACCTAACCCCAAATCTAAACCTAAAATCTAAACCTAACCCCAAATCTAAACCTGAAATCTAAACCTAACCCCAAATCTAAACCTAAAATCTAAACCTAACCCCAAATCTAAACCTAACCCCAAATCTAAACCTAAAATCTAAACCTAACCCCAAATCTAAACCTAAAATCTAAACCTAACCCCAAATCTAAACCTAACCCCAAATCTAAACCTAAAATCTAAACCTAACCCCAAATCTAACCCTAAAATCTAAACCTAACCTCAAATCTAAACCTAAAATCTAAACCTAACCCCAAATCTAAACCTAACCCCATATCTAAACCTAAAATCTAAACCTAACCCCAAATCTAAACCTAAATCTAAACCTAACCCCAAATCTAAAACCTAACCCCAAATCTAAACCTAAAATCTAAACCTAACCCCAAATGTAAACCTTACCCCAAATATAAACCTAAAATCTAAACCTAACCCCAAATCTAAACCTAAAATCTAAACCTAAACCCAAATTTAAACCTAAAATCTAAACCTAAAATCTAAACCTAACCCCAAATCTAAACCTAAAATCTAAACCTAACCCCAAATCTAAACATAACCCCAAATCTAAACCTAAAATCTAAACCTAACCCCAAATCTAAACCTAAAATCTAAACCTAACCCCAAATCTAAACCTAACCCCAAATCTAAACCTAAAATCTAAACCTAACCCCAAATCTAAACCTAAAATCTAAACCA